>NW_027645449.1:0-22447 GCF_951640355.1 Cnephaeus nilssonii | reverse complement strand
TAAGGTGACTGGTCACTTTAAGGTGATGGATCACTAACTTCTATACCTTTAATTACATTTGTTCTAACATTTCACTGTAAATTACCAACTTCCTTAAGAGTAGGGTTACAAACTAAGGCAATTTATCTCTGTTAAGATTTAAAGATTAAAAAATAACGTTCTTTGAATTTAAGCTCTTTTCAGTATCAAAATAAACTTCAAACCATAAATAAAACCCTTCAAGAAGCTGGGAACTCACAATCTTGATCCCTTGATATATATCTCTACAAACTATAGATCAATATAATAGATCAGAACATAAAAGTTTATTCTCTTCTTTCATCAACTATATAAATTCTATGGTGTTAGTTGCAAAGCAAAAAACATCTCAGAAATCCTTAGAGTTAGAAGTTACTTCAATTCCATCATATCCAAAGTCTGAAAGGTGGCTTCTCTCTTTCTTTAGTATTGATCTACTCTCTCATTTTTTCTCCTCAAAATTGGCACTCTGTTTTATTTTGGAACACTCATATCTAAAGTGAGACTTCCCAGAATATCAACATCTGACAGTATCTTTCACATTAGGTAAGCTCATGTTCATCATAAGGACCATAAGGGGTCTTATCCCATCCAAGGGCAGAGGCAAATAGCTAGCTTTTTATTTGAGTGAATACAGTTACATAGAGAGAACAATAAAATTTGTTCCCATAAGAAGACATTTATAAAAATAAAAAGTATATAATTTATTTTATAAGAGCCATAGATTTATTTTAATTTTAAGCCCTCATCCCCCCCCCCCCCACAATTGGGTGCAAGTCGAAAAGAAAAATGGCTCTAGTTTTGACATAATTTATTTATTGAAGAATTTTGAAGGAAAGAGGCATCGTGAACAAACAGGATTAGGATCTTGGTATTGCAAGACTATTAATTTGGACAAAATCATTTTTCTACATTGGCAATAATGAAAGAGTGCTATATAATGCTTTTCCAGATCACATAATAGAGTTAATGAGTAGAGCAATGTACTGTGAAATTTAAAAGGCTCAAGGAAGGGCCTTATCCAAAGAAGATTAATCCACACTGACTGAAATTATCCTTTTCTCATTTCCTATGGGTTTCAGCATTAGACTTGATGAGATCACAGCTTCATGGGCCCAAGTGATGTGTGATATTAAACATCAGAGTAGAGTGTGGGTATCTCATACCTGGTTCCAACTGGCCTCAATAGCCAGGACAGTAAATCTCCCCTGTAGAATATATTAACTGGAAGTTCCAAGCAGGCAATACTTGAAGCCAGGCAGGAATAGTCTAGGGTGAATGACTCATTCAGAACAGACCTTTTGAGTCAGCAAATGATGGGTCTGAGGAATAGGATTTGATGCTTTGCAGGAAGAGACTAGCAAGGACTGGCCATAGCCAGGCAAAGTATCAGGGCCTCAGGATAATATAATTTGGATGTGGAGCCTAGACCAAGGGCTAGTAGGAATTGGTGCACCTTGAGAGAGAGGTTCAGTACCACTGATTGGGGGAGGTTATAATTCAGCAGGTATACCAAATGACTTAGAATATGCCTCTCTGAGCTTCAGTTTTCCTCATCAGTAAAAGGCAGATAATGAATTTTCCTGCTTCATAGAGATAAGGGGTCTTACCCTACCCAAGGGAAGAGGCAAATAGCTAGCTCTCTATTTGAGTGCATATGTTATGTAGACAGTTTTAAAATTGAGAAGCAATGGGTTAAGGAGAAGGAATGTGAGAGAGTTAAATTTTCAACGGTAATCATAAGGAATGGGGATTCCAAGTATAACTAATAAGCGGCAGCTTTGGGATTTTAATTCAGATCCATTTGATTTAGACATCTATAATTATATATACCTATATATCTATGTCTGTGTGACTACCATTTACTGTGAGTCAGACACTGTGCTAACCACTGTACCTGAATTATCTTATTTAATTTCACTGATACCTGTGAGTTAGGTACAGTAGCAATTTTTATTTTAGTAATGAGGAAACTAAGGATAATGTAGAACAAACTAAAATAAGGGGAAAATAGATCAAACTAGCAATATTTAATTCATTACCATTGAATGGCATTGGTGGAAAAAGTTTTCATTGACTATGTATTTGTTCCCTGAAAACTAAATTTATTGTGACATAAATTATGAATTAAATCTAGCTCAGGATGGCACTACAATGGGAGACTGCTAAGTATCAAGTAACCCAACAAAACCAGTGGCCATTTGAGGGCAGCAAAATGTCAAGTACTGCCAAGGAATAGGTGTAAGGTTGCTAACTTGAGATGGGGAGAAGACTAGACTGGAGGAAAGAACCTCTTTTAAGAATCATACTCTAAGAAGAGTTATAATTTTCCCTACAAATAACACAACAAGGTTGGAGTAACATGAAAAGACTGTAGCCCTCTCTGTTTTTGCTAGGTGGTTAGAGCATTGGCCCGTGGACTAAAGGATCCAAGATTCGATTCCAGTCAAGGGCATGTACCTCGGTTACAGGCTCAATCCCCAACCCCAGTGGGGGCATTTGTGGGAGGCAAGCAATTGACGAGTCTCTCTCACATTGATCTTTCTCTCTGTCTCTCCCCCTCCCTTCCACTCTCTCTAAAAATACCAAAAAAAAAAAAAAAAAACACAAAAGAACAAAGCACTGTAAAGGGAAGCAGATTCAAAATTATTGAGCCTTTACTACAGTTAAAATATAGTATTACTCCTGTTTTAATCAAAAGAAAGCTCAAGATTAAAGCAATAATCCTTATTCCAATGTTACAGAGATAGAAAATGTCAGAGTCAGGATTCAAACTCAGGTCTGCATAATTTCCTTCCAAATGTTGCCACAGGAATTAACACAAAAAATGTAAACAGAAAAAAAGCAGTCAAGAAAAGCTAACATTGATTCCAAAAATAGACATGGCAAAGCTGTCATACTGAAATGGTATGAAGGAGGAATGGAAACTGAAATTCATGCCCCAAATAGAATAATAATAGTAATAATAATAATAATAACTATTATTATTATTATTATTGAATACTTTCTATTGGCCAAGCATTGTTCAAAGCATTTTTAATGTTTAATTTATTATCTCTTCACAGCAACTCTATAAGATAGATATTATTGTCTCCATTTTACAGCTGAGTAAATAGACACAAGGTGGTTAAATACTTTATTTCAGAAAGGAAATGGCGGAGCTACTATGGGATACTGGAATTCAAGATAGGATTCAAGGAAACTCTTAAAAGACAATTCTAACTATAGAATTATAAATTATACTTATATAACAGAAAAAAAAAGAAATACCTATATAAACCAGAGAGCTGTCCAGGGTGATAGATGACATGAGGAAAGTAAAGTCCTTTAAATCCTATTTTGTTTCTGTCTTCCCTGTCAGAGAATTATTTTCAGGCTGAAAAGTGTGAAAAAGAAACCACACATTACTAAGAAATAACTAAGATGGTTGAAGAGATTGTTAGAAAGAAACAAAAAAGCACACACACATGCACAGGCACACATCGCAAAAATCTAGTGTTCTAGTGATTTAAATGCCTTTCAATACCCTTCTATGTGTGAATTAAATACTAAAATGTATACTGTTGATGAACCTATATTAATGATCTTTGAGAAATCATGGAGAAGAAATGAAATCATGGAAGACTAATGGAGATGTACTCTTTTCTTTTTTATGATGAAAAGAAGGTAATTCA
Organism: Cnephaeus nilssonii; assembly: GCF_951640355.1. Lineage (NCBI taxonomy): Eukaryota > Metazoa > Chordata > Mammalia > Chiroptera > Vespertilionidae > Cnephaeus > Cnephaeus nilssonii. The sequence continues at coordinate 18,755 of NW_027645449.1, read as the reverse complement.
ACAGTACAATATAGGCAAAGTGTCTCCATTCTACTTTTGCTCCTTTACAATTCATTCTCCACACATGGCAATTAGACATACTAGTACTTTGTAATGTAAATCAGACCAGGAAACACTGTTGCTTCCTATAACCTTCATTTCAGTTAGAACTAAGTATATATTCTTTACCATTGCTGTTACTAAATCACATCCCTCTTAAACTCAATCACTTATTATTGCTCCATTGTTCACCATGCTTCAGTCACACTGATGTTCTTTCTATTCTTTGAACACTCCAAGATTGTCCCTGCCCCAGGGCCTTTGCATTGCTGTTATCTTTGTCTGAAGTATTCTTCCCCTACATATTTACAGACTAAAACTTTTGTTAACCATAAATCACCTAATATGCCATTCTCTAATAGCGGCCTTCCCTGCCCTGCTCCATTCCAGTCACTTTCTATCCCATTTCCTTATTTTCTTTTCTTCAGAACATTCATCATTACCTGAAACTGTTATTTGTGTGTTTGTTTATTGTCCGACTCCCCAACTAAGCTACATGTGAGCAGAGACCTTATCTGTCTTGCTCACTGTTTTATCCCCAATGCTTAGAATAGTTTCTGACACAGAGCAGGGACTATATAACTACTTTTTAAATTAATAATTGATTACTTGAGTCATGGGAAATATTCTATAATAGATCATTTAAAGAACTGTTCATAAGCAACTAAATAAGTGATGGCCAGTTTAAACTAACTTAATTTCATTCTCTGAAATAACCAATCGCTTTGAAAATCAGAGATACATGGTGTGCAGAATATACATGTAGAAAGGCATTTAACAAGGTCTTTCATGACTTCTATGCATTCAAGATGGGGAATGATTGGCATTCAAATAAGGAGAACTTTTAAAGTGATTGAGAACAATGGTAGCCAGAGTATTTTGATGCCAATCTAGAATAAAAATTCCTAATTTCTTTGGATGAGGCACACCTTTAAGAATATGATGAAAACTATGGAGCATTATCCCAGAAAAATACGTATATACACACATCCTATCTAATAAAAGGGTAATATGCAAATTGACCATCACTCCAACACACAAGATGGCCACCCCCATGTGGTCAAAGATGGCCACCCCCATGTGGACACAAGATGGCCGCCACAAGATGCCCAGCAGGGGAGGGCAGTTGGGGGCAATCAGGCCTGCAGGGGAGGGCAGTTAGAGGTGACCAGGCTGGCAGAAGAGGGCAGTTGGGGGTGACTGGGCCTGCAGGGGAGGACAGTTGGGGGGGGACCAGGCCAGCAGGGGAGGGCAGTTCGGGGGACCCAGGCCTGCAGGGGAGGGCAATTGGGGGTGACCAGGCCTGCAGGGGAGGGCAGTTGGGAGCGACCAGTTCTGCAGGGGAGGGCAGTTGGGGGGAACCAGGCCTGCAGGGGAGGGCAATTGGGGGTGACCAGGCCTGCAGGGGAGGGCAGTTGGGGGGAGGGCAGGCTTGCAGAGGAGGGCAGTTAGGGGGGACCAGGCCTGCAGGGGAGAGTAGTTGGGGGAACCAGGCCTACAGGAGAGGGCAGTTGGGGGTACCAGGCCTGCAGGGGAGGGCAATTGGGGGTGACCAGGCCTGCAGGGGAGGGCAGTTGGGAGCGACCAGTTCTGCAGGGGAGGGCAGTTGGGGGGACCAGGCCTGCAGGGGAGGGCAGTTGGGGGGGCAGGCTTGCAGGGGAGGGCAGTTAGGGGGGACCAGGCCTGCAGGGGAGAGTAGTTGGGGGAACCAGGCCTACAGGAGAGGGCAGTTGGGGGTGACCAGTGCAGCCGGGGAGGGCAGTTACGGGTGACCAGGATGGCAAGGGAGGGCAGTTAGGAGTGACCAGGCCAGCAGGGGAGAGCAGTTAAAGGTGACTGGGTCAGCAGGCGAGGGCAGTTAGGGGTGACCAAGCTGGCAAGGGAGGGCAGTTAGGAGTGACCAGGCCAGCAGGGGAGGGCAGTTAGGGGAAATCGGGCTGGCAGGGGAACAGTTAGGCATTGATCAGGCTGGCAGTGGACTGGTTAGGGGGTGATCAGGCTGGCAGGCAGATGCAGTAAGGGGCAACCAGGCAGGCAGGGTAGGTGAGTGGTTGGGAGCCAGCAGTCTTGGATTGTGAGAGGGATGTCTGACTGCCCACCAGGGATCGGGCCTAAACGGGCAGTAAGACATCCCTCAAGAGGTCCCAGATTGGAGAGGGTGCAGGCTGGGCTGAGGGACACCCCCCCTCCAGTGCATGAATTTTGTGCACCAGGCCTCTAGTTTTTTTTTGTTTTTTTGTTTTTTTTTTTAATTTAGGCCTCTAGTTTTAAATAAAATTCATTGGTTCATGGATTCCAGATACTGCTGTACTAGAATATTTTCAATGGAAAACTCCTTGGTTCTTACTTGTTCTTTTCTTTTTCTTTATTTCTTTTTTTTTTTTTTTTTGGCTTAAAAACCAAAAATTTATTTTCTCACAATTCAGGAGTATATGAACTGTCAGAAATCATGATATTGTCTGAGTTGGTTGGTTCTGGAGATCTGGTTCTTTCATGTTCAACAACATCAATTATTTAGATGAAGAAAGAGAAATATGATCTGTCATGTTTGGAGATAGCTGAAGATGGGAGAGATATATGATGCATTAGAAAGCATAACCAACATTTTGAAAAGGACATGAAGGTCTGGTCATGACGGATAGTACTAGTATTTAATAGGAAATTTAAGTTAGTCAATAGTAATTTGATACGAAATAACATTGTGCTGAAGCCACCAAAAGCAACTAATTATTTTTAAATTTTATTTTATTTTTCCCATCACCATTTTTCTCTTTTATGCCCTCTTCCACCTCCCCCTCTCCCCTCGCCACCCCCCACAATTGCCACACTGTTGTCCATGTCCATGAGTTCTTTCTATATTTTGCTCAATCCCTTCCCCCTCCAACCCCCCTTCCACCAGAGCTGTCTGTCTAGCTCTCTATCTAAGTCTGTCTCTATTTCAAAAGCAGCTAATTAATAGAACAATGCAGGTGATAGCAGAGACTATTCTGCAGCATACTGTGAGTATACACATCATTCTAGGTGCTACCTTTAAGAAGTATATAGACAGCCCTAGACAGTTGGGCTCAGTTGTTGGAGCATTGACTCACGGACTGAAGGGTTCTGGGTTTGATTCTGGTCAAGGGCACGTACCTCGGTTGCAGGTTCAATCCCCGGCCCAGGTTGGGGCATGTGCGGGTGGCAATCAATGTGTTTCTCTCACATCAATGTTTCTCTCTGTGTGTCTCTCCCCTCCTTTCCACTCAGTCTAAAAAATCAATGGAAAAATATCCTCAGGTAAGGATTAACAACAATAACAAAAAAAAAGAAGTATATAAACAAATATATTCAGAAGCACTTGACAAGAATGGCAAAGGAACATGAAATTAGTCCTTATAGGCAACCATTGATTGAAATAGAAATGTTACACTCAGGGTAAATATTCTGATGGAAAAGAGACCTTGTCCAACTTAACTTTGATCCAAACATTTGATAGGCCTAACAGTGAAAAAAGTAACCAGACTTACTCTGTATGGCTATAATCATAAATCTTGGACAAAAAGTAGTTACAATTTAATATCAGGAAACACCATCTAAATGGTAAAAGCAGTCCATAGACGGAATGTACTATCTTTAAGTGAAAGAAGGTGCCCATCACATTACTGCATCTGGTAAAGCAGAGGCCCACAAATTAATTGGCAACAATGCTAGAGAAAGGACTCACATGTAAGACAGGAGGTTGCAAACTAGACAGCTATTCTACTTCCTTCCTACTCCAGGAACCAAGGATATTAGGTAATTGTGAAGAAAAACTGCTCCAAAGTGATCTATGTGAACGTCACCCCCCAACCTATTAAGGAGCAGTGAGAATCTATCTGATAGTCATTTCAGTTTAAAATATTATGAAAACTTTCTCTACAAGCCTGTTCGGCTCCTTAGCTTACTTAGATTTTTTTTTTTAACCAAAATACGAGATGTCAGAAATGACCTTTACATTTAAACATACAAAAAATGTTCAGATATCTTCACAGCACAAGCAGAAGAATTGCACATGGTAACACTGGGGGAAAATAAACAGCATAACAATATCTTTTTTTTTTCTAAAAGGAAGTCTGCTGATAATTTGATAGATTTGGGAAGAAGAGTAGTGCAAGGATAAATTCAATTGTACCACAGCTGCAACAATTTTTGTTAGGTAAAGTTCTGATTACAAATTACAAAAGTGCTTCATGGTTCATGTCTATGACAGGATCATTTAAAAATGTCACCCAGAAACAGCAAACAGACCCAATCAATTGTGGACATTGCAGTGGTTTGGTACATTTATTAGTCTGAGGACAAAACTTGCACAAAATTGTTTTCTCAGTGTTATCCACTTAATAAACAAGGACATCAAGTCACACAAGACAGCCACGATTTCTGTTCACCCACTGAATCTCCGGGGGAATAGAAAGAAGGAAAGAAGGACTAGTTAGGATCCAAATGGAAGAAGGTGAAGAAGAAATAGAGGGAAGAGTTTAAAATGAACGAATCTGTTAGTGCTAGGCTCAGGGATTTCACATATATTATTAACTTGCCCCACAAACACTGAGCACAAATAATCACCCTCATTTTAAAAGGCAAAGTAGCATACTTAAAGCAGTTAAGTAACTTGCCAAAGGTGCACAGTTAAGAAATGTTTGAATTCTGATCTAGCAAGGTATCTTTTAAAATCTTCTGTTTTTCTTCAGTTGAACCCAATCCCAATGTTTGAATAAAATATATCATACTTAAAAAAAAAAAGAACTGGTTCAATATGAATCTGTGTGACTCCAAAGACCATGATCTTTTTTACTACAGCATACTGCCCCCTACCATGTGCCATTTGTTGAGTTTAAGAATATTTAGAAAGTATCAAATTTAGTAGTCTTCACTGACTTTCAACCATCTTTAGCACACAAAGCCTTGATCCTGCTTACTTCCTTAGATTTTTCTTTCATTACCCCACCCCTCAAACTCTACAGGCCAGACAAACCGAACACCTTGTGGGTCTCAGAAGGCTATTTCCACCTCCATGCCTTTGTACATTCTGTTCTATCTGATTTCTTTCTTCACCTATTGCCCAGCTCCTACTTTTCCTTCATGATTAACTGAAGCTTAACTTTTCCACAAAACTGTATACTATGTTCCTCTCTCTCTCTCTCTCTCTCTCTCTCTCTCTCTCTCTCTCTCTCTCTCTCTCTCCCCACACACACACACTAGACTGCAGCCTCTCCAAAGCAAGAATTTGAACTTCTTTTCACATTGTATCTCTAACATCTAGAGTACTGGCTTAAATGTACTAAGCACCTATAAGTGCTGAATGAATGAACAGCAAATGAACAGATGAGGCAGGCAGGTACAATTTAGTAATAGATAAACAGATTGCATGTGATCCTAAGTAAAAGAGTGAAGATGAACAATCTCCCAATAAATCAGGGAATGTTTCATTTAACCATGAGTCTCCATTTTATCTTTGTTAAAAGAAGAGCCATATCCTCTAACTATATTTGGATCTCTTACTAGTATAAATTGACCTGCTACCTTGGTACTCTATAAAAAAAGAGTGCACTTAATATGGAATGGTCCACTTCCTTTAGTATCAGTATCCACATCTGAGCTCTGAGAATTTTAGAAATAGATATCTTGACAGCTACAGGCTTGGGCTATATACTGCGAGAGGCTGATTTGATTGCCTATTTACACTCCAACAATGAGCAAATGTGTGTTTGCTTTCCCTAATGTATGTGCCCTAGTATTGGATTGCCTTGTCTTGCTTCCAACTATTCTCTTAGCTTCCTTTGCCTCTTGATCCAGACACAAAACCAGAAAAAGCAACAACAAAGAAATTACCACATATAACATTTTTCAATTTTCTTGTGCGAAACCCTGTGACTGCATTATTTCAACCAGAAGGACATTCGTTCTTTGCCCTTTGAAGTGAGCTAAGTCACTCATAATTTAAAAACAATGCAACTGTGGACAGAGTAGTGCCTAGAAAGGAATGCATGCAAGATGATCTGAATTCTTTCTTGTCCTAGCTGTACCACTAGTCAACTGTGACCTTGGACAAGCCACTTAACCTCTCCAGGCTCTGGTTTCTTCATCTGTGAAATTAGGAGATGGGGCTTATATGATCACTAAAGTAACTTTTTGCTCTTATATTATGTCTTGAATACACAAGCATGGATATAAAGTGGTTTAACTGTAGTATAGAACCCTACATTTTAAAGAATTACTGACTCACTCTAGGTACAGACCCATAAGCCAGACTTACTGTTCCATCTTTCTGTGTTTTTGGTTCAATGCATGTTTGAAACATGTGATTTACACTCAAATATTATACTGGCTGCCTCCTGGAAGGACATTGCTGGAGCTGCAGCCTTGCTACTCTGGTCTAAATGTCCCAGACTAGCTTCTGAAGACCCTGATTTCTTCTATAGATGCCATTGTACTGATCCTATGGGACAGGCTACCATCATCATTCACCTGATCCATGCCAACCTCCTAACTCATCTGACTGTTGTTGTCATCTTTGTTGTTTGTTTGTTTGTTTGTTTGTTTTTGTCAACATTGGGAGACTGTTCATTATGGAGAGAGGGAAGGGATCTGGAACTAAGGATTTTCATAATCTGTGAAATTCACAATCTAAAAGAACTGAGTTACAGGTTGCAGGAGAAAATGAGACATAAATAAAGGATTCATAGTTACCAGTAGAGAGCAATGGGCCAAAATCTAGGTTGATATGGAAATAAAAATCTGGAAAGCATATATAACATGGTTAAAGAAACAAAATGAAGAGTTAAAGTCTGAGCAGTCAGAGAAGAAACTTATGGAGTCTAAATGACAAGATGATTGCTAAGGCCTTGAGCTAGTGGTTGGAGGCTAAGAGATCCTCCAGAATCTAAAACATAAGACAAGACAGACAGGAGAACAGATAGGAGTTTTCAACTGTCAACGAGATATGCAAACTGATCTATACAAACACTTGCTACTAGGAAAAGAAATATTCCATAGTATGCATATGTACCTAGATGAGTGAGGCCATCCTACTAGTATGAGCAGTTAAAAGTAACTGACAGTTAAAAGTAGAGACTGACTATCCACCTCACTTATGGAAGACTGTCACCATGGTGTCAGGAGCCAGTCTCACAATACAGGAGCCTTGGGATAAAAGAGACAATATGATCACATTCCCATCCAACTTTCAAGGGGTGATCCCACTAATATGCAGAAAAAGTAAGTACCTGTTCTCAAAGGCCAGATTCCCCTCAAAACCTCCCTAAATGTGTTGGGGAAAGTTTACCCTGGTCATAGCTTACTAAAGTGAGAGAATTTAGTTGAAATCAGTGAGGAGCTGGCCACACCACGCAAGTTATGGCTGAGCTGATAGGACTGAACCTAAAAGATAGCAGCAACTCTAGTCCAGGAATGGCAATCACTTGGCAAATTTTCCTAGTGGCAATCACTTCCTACTTTGAGGTTTATGGCACACATTGCTACCTAATCTCAACACACTTTCCAGAGGAACCTGGGAATAGCTTCTGAACATATCGCTCTTTTTTTCATTTTTATTTTTAAAATTTCTTTATTGACTAATATGTGTCCTTATCCTCCCCATTGTCCCCCACTCATGCCCTCACCCCCCTGTTGTCTGTGTCCATTGGTTAGGCTTATATGCATGCATACAAGTCCTTTGGTTGATCTCTCCCCCTTACCTCCACCCTCCCCTTCCTTCCCTCTGAGGTTTGACAGTCTGATCGCTGCTTCAATGTCTCTGGATCTGTTTTTGTTCATCAGTTTATGTTGTTCATTATATTCCATAAATGAGTGAGATCATGTGATATTTATCTTTCTTTGACTGGCTTATTTCACTTAGCATAATGCTTGACAGCCACTACTAATTGACAGATGAACATTAGCACATGAGGTTTAAGTATATTTTACATCTATATTGCAATTGTTAGAACAACTACAGCCCCAGATTTCATGAGGTCTCAAAGATAACTTTTCTGTGTTGACATTTCAACCTCAATCTCCCATGCCACTCTATAGTCTACAGATGCTGCCCTTGGTCCTGGGATTATGAACAAAATCATCTTACTGTGTAAGACTACTACATAAATTTACAGTGAATGACAGAGACTACTCAACCATGCTCTGACTTGCATTTTGTGGCTAACCCCTCATGACCCATAATGATGACCTTAAGGTAATGTAACACGTAGCCAGCACCACTGCCCTGCTGACCCAGGCACAGTGGAGAGAGTTTTATGTTTTATTCTGTAGGACCATTCCACATGCCATTCATAATATTTTTCCATTTTTCTAAAGTGATCCAATTTCCTGGGAGAAATCACTCTTTAAAAAGTTATTACCTTCTTAGTAATTCTTCATACAAAATAGTTCCAGAGGCCTGTTGCAATGGCACCTCTCCAATTGAATGTATAAATCAGAAAGTTCACCTTACTTTTAAAGGTTTCCTCCTATCAAATAAAGCTCTTCTTTTGAAGAAGATTTGCTTCTAGTCTCCTGGCCTGATTTACAGGCAAGGTAAACAAACGGGAATATACCACTTTCTGATTTGAGGATTCCCAAACAAATGAAAACAGCTTGTTAAATAGAGCAGTGATAAGGGCCATTTTCCATGATTATGCTGAAGAAAATTCATTAGTGATAAAGCAGCCTATGCTTTCTAATAAGTTTAAGGCACAGGAAGCATTTATTTTTCCCACGTTTAATTTAGATGGACCTTGATAATATTTGTCAGTTAAAACTAAACCAAAAGTAGATAGGTCCTCAGAAAGATAAGATGTAATTTTTTTAATCAAGGGAATAAAAAGATTATGAATTTTAGTATTTGAAATCAAGGTTTAAAAGGAAGTGCTTTTATGAAGAAGTATTTACATCTGTAAATGAAAGCAGTTTTACTTTTTGGGAAAGTATTTTGTTTTAAAGAATCAAAGTTACTATTTCAATTCATTGTTTTGCTTTTAAACAAAGCCTTAGTTCTGCAGATATAGAACATGAATGCTACAGGAGTCTCCTCAAAAACTAATGATCCTTATAGATTTAACTTGGTAGTATCTTGAGGGTGACTCAAATTTTTTCTAAACAAGTATAGCAAACATTAACTGAAGCCAATTCAATTATAAAAGAACTGCTGTAAGTTTTGAGATACTTTTTTAAATTCCTAGAGTAACTATAACAACAATTGAAAAAAGGTCTGATAATCAGAAACTGACATAATTTTTTATTTAAACTTTATGTAGGAGTTTACTTCTGGGCTCTCTTTTCTGTTCATTGCTTTATGGGTCTATTTTTATACCAGTACCATGCCCTTTTGATTACTAGAGCTTTGAAGTATAGTTTGAAATCAGGAAATGTGAGGCCTCCAGCTTTTTCTTCTTTCTCAGAATTTCTCTGGCTCTTTGTGGTCTTTTGTGGTTTCATACACATTTTAGATTGTTTATTTCTTTCTTTCTGTGAAAAATGCCATTGGAAATGTGATACGTATTTCCATTGAATCTATAGATGCAGTCAGCTATTATTTGACAAGGACACTAAAAATATTCAATGGGTAAGGGATAATCTCTTCAATAATGTTACTGAGAAAACTGGATATACATATTTAAAACAATTAAATCGGACCCATATCTTATACCACTTGCAAAAATTAACTCAAAATTGATTACAGATTTATACGTATGACCTGGAACCATAAAACTCTTAAAAAAAAAACAGGCAAAAATCTTTATGACATTGGTCTTGGGAATGATTATTTTTTATATGACACCACCAACAATGCAAGCAACAAAAGTAAAAATAAACAAGTGGGAAACATCAAACTGAAAAGATTTTTCAGAGCAAAAGAAAAAGTCAACAAAACAAAAAGGTAGTCTGCAGAATAGGAGAAAATATTTGCAGACCATTTATCTGCTAGTGAGTCAATATCCAAAATATATAAAGAACTCATACAACTCAATAACTATATATATATATATATATATATATATATATATATATATATATATAAAATTTAAAATTAGGCAGAGGAATAGAATAGACATTTCTCCAAAACAGAAATGCAAATGCCCAACAAGTACATGAAAAGATGCTCAACATCACTAATAATCAGGAAATGCAAATCAAAACCACAATAAGATATTGTTTCACACTGTTAAAATGTCTATAATAAAATAAAATAGAGAGAAAGATAAGTAATGGTGAGGACGGGAGAAAAAGGAACCCTTATATGAATGTAAATTGGTGAAGTACTATGAAAAATAGTATGGAGGTTACTAAAAATCTTAAAAATATAACTACCTTATGATCTAGCAATCCTAGTTCTGGGTATATACCCAAAGAAAATGAAATCAGTGTATCAAACAGATATTTGTATCCCCATGTTTACTTCAGCATTATTCACAATAGCCCAGATATAGAAATAATCTAAATCTAAGTGTTCGACATGGATGGACCTTGAGGGCAACATGTTAAGTGAGATAAGTGAGAAAGAGAAAGAAATACTGCATGATCTCACATATATGTGGAATCTAAAAAAAACAAACTCATAGAAACAGACAGTAAGATGGTGGTTACCAGGGGCTGAGGCTTGGGGAATTGGGAAGATATTAATCAAAGGGTATAAGCTTACAGTTAGATGACGAAGTTACAGATATCTAATGCACAGTATTATGATTACAGTCAGCAATACAGTATTATAAACTTGTAGGTTGCTAAGAGACACAATCTTAAATGTTCTCACAAAAAAAATGAAATGATAATTATGTGACATGTTGTAGGTATTAGCTAATAGTAAGGTGGTAATGATATTGCAAATATGTAAATGTATACAATCAACACATTGTCCACCTTAAACTCATACAATGTTATATGTCAACTAGAGGCCCGGTGAACGAAATTTGTGCATGGGGGGAGGGGGATCCCCTAAGTCCAGCCTGCACCTTTTCCAAACCGGGACCCCTCGGGGGATGTCTGACTGCTGGTTTAGGCCTGATCCCTAGGCAGTTGGGCATCCCTCTCACAATCCAGGACCACTGGCTCCTAACTGCTCACTTACCTGCCTGCCTGATCGCCCCTAACTACCCCCCCTGCTGGCCTGGTCACCCCCAACTGTCGCCCCTGCTGGCCTGGTCACCCCTTACTTCCCCCCCTGCCAGCCTGGTCACCCCCAACTGACCCCCCACTGGCCTGATTGCCCCTTACTGCCCCCCTGCAGGCCTGGTCACCCCCAAATGCCCCCCTGCAGGCCTGGTCACCCCATGCAGCCTGCTGTTCAGTCATTTGGTCACCCCTCACTAACCCCCCTGCTGGCCTGGTCGCCCCATGCAGCCTGTTGGGTTGTCCATTCGGTTGCGATGGTCACTTAGGCTTTTATTATTATAGATTATATCTCAATTAAAAAAACTTTTGTTTTAAAACAGTTTTAGGTTCACAGCAAAACTGAGGGGAAGGTACAAAGATTCCCCATATACTTTGTGCCTCCACACATTCATAGCCTCCCCATTATCAACATCCCCCCACTAGAGTGGTACATTTGATACAACTGATGAATCTATATGGACACATCATTATCACTCAAAGTCCACAGTTTACATTAGGGCTCACTGTTGGTGTTATACATTCTATGGGTTTGGACAAGTGTATAATGAATGACATGTATCAATCATTATGCTCTCATATCAAGTATTTTAACTGTCCTAAAAATCCCCTATGCTCCACCTATTCACCCCTCCTCCCCACCACCCAACCCCATGCAACCACTAATCTTTTTACTTTGTCCATAGTTTTGTCTTTTCCAGAATGTTATATAATTGGAATCAGTGAGTAGCCTTTTCAGATTGGATTATTTCACTTTGTAATATGCATTTAGTTTTCTTTCATGTCTTTTTATGGCTTGATAACACTTTCTTTTAGCACTGAAAAATATTCCATTGTCTGAACAGACCACAGTTTATTTATTTATAAATCTTGCCTGATTTTGACATTTATGAACAAAGGTGCTCTAAATATTAATGTGCAGGTTTTTGTCTAGACACAAGTTTTCAGAATTTACATATTTTTAAAATGGAAAATAATTGAAAGACTAGATTATGTAATCCTGTAATAAAAGGGTAATATGCAAATTAACCATCACTCCGTCACAACAATGGTGGTGCCCATAGCCACAAGATGGTGGCGCCCAGTCCTCTCAGCCCCACAGGAGTTCCCCAGTCCTGCGGGGGGGGGGGGGGGGGGTTGGCCGCTGAGAGCAGGCAGCATGAGCGTCCTGGCAGAATGCTTGCTTCGTCTCCGCGGCAACGAGGCAAGCGCTTTACACCCAGCCATGGATGGGCCTCTGGGCCGTGGAGAGCCTCTGGGTAGTGGGTGCGGAGCAGCAGGCCCCCCAGAGAGCTACTGGTGCACGGATTCATGCGCAGGGCTACTAGTAGGTAAATATTTGGAATATATCAGTTACATTGCTATTATATTTCTCCTGAAATAATTTAATTTAAAATATGTTTTTTAATTAGTTAAACTCTTTTTTTAAAAATATGTTTTTAAATATATTTCAGAGAAGAAGGGAGAGGGAGAGAGAGATAGAAACATCAATGATGAAGGGAATAATTGATCGGCTGCCTCCTGCATGCTCCACACTGGAGATTGAGCTCGCAACCCATGCACATTCCCTGACCGGGAATCAAACCCCTGGAATTGAACCATGATCTCCTGGTTTCTAAGTCGATGCTAAACCACTGAGCCACGCCAGCTGGGCTGAAATAATTTAATTTAAAGGTAACACAACTTAGACTCTTCAAAGTTAAATGCCTGAACTGACCTTTTTGTTATAGAAATAAAATCAAAGTGAAATTTTCCAGATTCAGATGTCTAGTTACCTTAGCTATTCAAAGCAAACAAGAATCCTAAAATAAAGGAAATCATGAAAATAGCTAAGAAGTAAAAGTGCATAATTTATAGGTTGTGTTGTTAATGGTTATTTCACTGGCCAGAGAAAAGCTGTAAAATTTCGTACAACTCTATCCACCCCTCCCCACTTCCCATTACAGCAAAAGTGAGAAGAGCAGGAAGGGAAGGAGAGAGACTGGAGAGAAACAATGGAAAGAGAAAAGGAAAGGGAAAAGGGGATCTATGTTATAAAATAAAAAAGAGTAGCAAGCAACAGTTCCACTGACATCTGTGCTCAAAGATAGATCACAAGAGAAGAAGCACCTACTAGCGGTCTGAGGGCTTACAGTTAAAGGAGATATGAATCCCTTACTAACAATTGAGAGGATTACTGAGTTGTGGAATCAAAAGAAAAAAAAATGAAAGAAAGAAGCATGAAACTGAAAGTAGACACTCAATATAGGTTCATCCTGTATTCCAAACTGCAATAGTTTCCAAAGGTTTAGTTTCCAATGCAAAATAATTGATACTTATAAATACCCTGAGTCAATTACATTTAAGGAAACCTTTTCTTTATAAAGGCATTGAAGCTTACAGTATATTTTAGTAATAGTTTCACTGTAAATAATCTTTTTTTAAAAAAATGCTTGAGGGACAGAGTTTTAGTTCTTTGGGGGTAAAATCATAAGTTCAAGACACTTAATACCCAGATAATGTAAATCCCAAAATTGTCAAGTATTATTTGAAGTAATGATAATGGGTGAATATGGATGGAACTTTGGGGAATTACTGACTGATACATTAAAGATAGTGCAGCACGGTGTTTAAGCATGAGGGTTCTGGAGCCAGACAGTTAAGGTCAACTCCTGGTTTTGCCACTTACTTAGCTCTTCTTTGGTGACCTCATACAAAGTAACAGCTTAGATACATTTCTTAATTGCTCTGTGTCTCATTTTCTTCATTTGTAGAATGTAGACAACAAATGTTACCTACTTTATATAGTGGCTGAAGGAATTAAAGGAGATAAGACAGAAAAAAAGATTATTAGCACAGTGCCCAGTTCATGGTAAACAGTCAATGCAGGTTAATGATTATTATCATTACATGTCATTTGGATATGTTGAATAATTTGGATGCTTTTAGTCTCTCCTAATTCCAACCCTTGTTATTCTCTGCCATCATACCAATTTTCTTAAAACTAACCTGCTAAAAAACAAAGTCTGATGACTATTATGTAACAATCAAGTCTACATTTTTTTAATTGAAATTTAAGGCAGTTAACATCCTTCCACAACTTGGTACCTCTCTCCCATAATTTATACTAATTATGTGTTAGTATCATCATCCACATTTTACAGACAAGCAAACTGAGGCTCTTTCAGTTAAGAAAAAGATTGCCCTGAGAGAGTTTTACATATTTACCTCTAGTTTAGCAGCCTGTAATAAATTTTGAAATTAAAGTGTAGACAGTAACTTTATTTTAGTCCCAGATAATGCTGCTTTCTCTCAGTCCACAAGAACGTCAAGCCAAGGAGATGTATCTGAAAAAGGTCTAAAGGCCCAAATGATTCTGTATTTTCCATTATTTCTGTATTCTTGTTGGGAGGTAGAAAGACTTGAAATTCTTTATGACCAACTTCATGCTTCTATATACACTGAGTGGCCAGATTATTATGATCTCTGAACACATAATAATCTGGCCACTCAGTGTATTTGTATCTCAAATGGGTACCAAAAGTATTCTAGACTTTTGCTGGAGATCAACCACCTATTTGCCCTGATCTTTCTACCAGCCAGTGCCAAGGGGAAAACTGATCATGTGCACGATTTATAGTATCTTTGATATCAAATAAATGAGGTACTCAAGAGAAGTACACTGAGTGACCAAATTATTATGCATTCAGAGATCATAATAATCTGGCCACTCAGTGTATTTAATAACATAAAGGAGGAGGGGAATGATTTGAGGTAAAGAAGGGCAAACACATGAAAAGGAGAGGAAATGGAAAGGGAAATAAAATAAAAACAAAAAGGGAAAGGAGGAAGGAGAAAAGGATGGATCAAAATCCTTTGGTTGCTGTCTGATACACATTTTCTTTTGTTTTCTGCGAAGATATAGGTAAAATGAATACAATTATGCACCCATAACAATATCTCTTACAAGAAGGCACTGGCACACAGGATGACAAGGTAAATATAAGTAAATGTATCTCAGAGCAACAGAAAAGTTATCTCCCCATGGTTTGGCACTTGCTATTGAGTAATTTTCTTTTGCATTTTCAATCCTCTGTTATGCCAAGTATGCTCTAGGGAATTTGATGAATAAAAAGCCTTATCTTTCATTATATCGAGATGAAGACCAAGCCCTTTTAGTCCCATATAGAAAATCAAACAGGAGCTTGTGGGCGGCTTTCTCACAGACAGGGGTGTTCCCAGGGGTCATTGTTTCTGTGCTTGGGCCTCCTCATCAAAAAGCTGACTGGTAGCCATATCTGAGTTTCAGGGTGGCCCACACTGTTTGCTTCACCCTGAGGATTTTCTGAGACCTTGCCCCATCCAACTTGTAGCCCTACCCAAGCCTTTTGTAGCAGATTTTCCATATGAATGGCCTGTCTTGACTCAGGCAGGACAGGCCATTCATATCTTAAATAGCAGCTGGCCTCAGCATGCCCCATACCTATCAGTAAGAGGCCCCAAACCTGGCACTAGCATCAACCTGCCTAGCTTCAAAGCTTGGCCTCACCTGGGCACATCCAAACCCAATACAAATAGCAGCCATCTGCAGATCACTCGAAGATACCAGGTAGTGGCTGATGTTGCATTTTCTGGAGGCCTCAGAGCCAGTGCACCAGGTGGACAGCTTCAGACCATACCAGATTACAACTTTACACATCCACAAGCAACACACTCAAGGTGAAGACTCAGTGAGAACCAAAGCCCCACTGAAGCAAGTCCTGCTCCATATGGGTGTAGTTGCAGCTGGTCCTCACAGTCAATTGGCCTGAGGGTCAATTCCTCCCAGTAAGGCCAATAGCAATCAAGGCTCAACTACAACAAGACTGTGCACACACCCCACACAGGAACACACCGAGAGTGCCCAGCTCAGATGACTGGGAAGGCGGAGCCACTGAGCCCTACAGTATACCTACTACGCAAGTCCTCTCTTTCAATTCTAGGAAATATTGCAGCTCTACCTAATACATAAAAGCAAACACAGGAAAGCAGCCAAAATGCGGAGACAAAGACACATGTCACAAATGAAAAAGCAGAAGAAATCCTCAGAAAAAATCTAAATGAAATATAAGCAAGTGAAATACTAGATACAGAATTAAAAACAATGATTATAAGGTTGTTCAGGGATCTTAAGTAGAGCTTCAAGGGAATTAATGAGACTTTCAAGGATCTTAGTGAAAATTTCAAGGAAATTTATAAGGACATCAGTGACATGAAAAAGGACCAGTTAGAAATCAAGCATACATTAACTGAAATAAAGAATAATTTACAGGGATTCAACAGTAGAGTAGAGAATTCTGAGAATCAAATCAACGATTTGGAATATGAAGAAGCAAAAAACATAAGAGCAAAAAGAAAATATAATAAAAAAATGAAGATAGTGTTAGGAGCCTCTGGGACAACTTCAAGTGTACCAACATTCACATTATGAGGATGCCAGAAGGAGTAGAGAGAAAGCAAAATATTAAACACCTATTTGAAGAAATAATGACAGAAAATTTCCCCAACCTGGTGAAAGAAACAGACTTATAAGTCCAGGAAGTGCAGAGAGTCTCAAACAAGAGAAACCCAAAGAAGCCCACACAAGTCACATCATAATTAAAATGCCAAGGGCTAAGGACAAAGAGAGAATCTTAAAAGCAGCAAGAGAAAAACAGTTAGTTACCTACAAGGGAGTACCCATATGACTGTCAGCTGATTTCTCAACAGAAACTTTGTAGGCCAGAAAGGAGTGGCAAAAAATATTCAAAGTGATGAATAGCAAGGACCTACAACCAAGATTACTCTACCTAGCAAAGCTCTCATTTAGAATTAATGGTCAGATAAAGAGCTTCACAAATAACAAAAAGCTAAAGGAGTTCAACACCAAATTAGTATTATATGAAATGTTGAAGGGCATTCTTTAAGAAGAGAAAGAAAAAGAAGAGGAAAAAAGGATAAAAATTATGAACAATAATATGGCAATAAATATACATCTATCAACAATTGAATCTAAAAATCAAAATAAACGAACAAGGAGTCTAATGAACAAACTAAACTGATAAATAAAATATATCCAGAGGCATGGAAACATGGAACAGACAAATCTCAGAGGAAAGGGAGGTGGAAAGAGATTAACTAAAGATCTTATATGCATATATGCATTACCTATAGACACAGACAAGAGGGTGGTAAAGGCCTAGGTCATGGCAGGAACTTGGTAGAGGGGGTGCAGCGGTGGAGGGGGGGACAACTGTAATACTCTCAACAATAAAGATTTAAAGTAAAAATAAAAAGAAACAAAGAAACAATCAATGAATACAAAAATAAGTGGAACAACAAATCAATGTTTATCTTTCTCACTCTAACCAATAAATAATTTTTTAAATGAAGGAAAAAAAACACCCTATAAATATTGCATTGCCAAAGAAAGCTGGACACCATAAACTATTATGTGACATGGCTGGCATTTTGGAACAATTTTACAAAACCTTTTCCTTTACCTTTATTTTTTAAGAGTTTCACAGTTATCTAACCAAGCCCATGAAAACTGTACTCATTGCTAAATCTATTTAAGGTGATTTCTGAGCATTTTAAAACATATCAATTCAATAGGCCTGTAAAAAACAATAACAGTGGTTGTTTTCTTAGTTCATCAATTAGGTGTGATCGAGTTTCTAAGTTGGAAATCAACTCTGATGGTAAATAAATACCACACCTAAATTGAGAAACTCTCAAAAAATGCAATATGGCTTTTGAAACTGCAAATGATCCTAATAGAAAGGAGTGTAGGTTCTGGTGCCTAAATAAACCAATGTCATCACACAAGCAGTTTTCAGATTAATTATTTTAGGAGGGCATTTATTTACAATGAGAAGAAAGGGGAGGCCACTGTGGAATATTTATGTATTTGAAGAATAAATAACATTCTGTAAAACATCCCCCCCCTCCTATGAGTACTATCTGATTTCAGTATTCTAGTTAGCAGTGTGCATCCAGGGATTTACTAAGCAAAGCAAAGGATGTTGTTTTTATCAGAGAAGTAGAAATAATAAACAGTGTATGTAGTATTTACAATATGCATAGTACTTTCATGTGCATTCTTTCATTCGATCCACATGAGTAGCCTTAAGTAAGAAATTACTAATTTCTCTATTTTACAGAAGAGAAAATGAGAGGTCAGAAAATATAATTGACCCGACTCACACTGCTAATAGGTGGTGGCCTAGAGACTGAAACCCATGGCTTCTTGCTCCAAAGTTCATATTTGTTAGTCTTCGCTGCCTCCTTTTAGAATGAATGTATTGCCATGCAGTTGAGAAAAAATGAGCCTGATTTTCACAGAAATTGACATTTAAAATATAAAACTATTAGAATTCTGTTCATTTTAAACTGTTTATATTGTGATAATTATAGATTCACATACAGTTGCAAGAATAGTACAGAGAGGTCCCATATACCCTTTAACTAGTTTCACCCAATGGTAGCATCTTGCAAAACTGTAATACACTATCACAACCAGGATGTTGTCATTGATACAGACAAGATATAGAACAATTCCATCACCACAAGGATTCCCCATGTTGCCATTTTATAGC
>NW_027645450.1:0-22713 GCF_951640355.1 Cnephaeus nilssonii | reverse complement strand
GGACCCCACTGACATCCATTTTCCCTGAAAGAATTCAGAGCCAGGGTCCTTGAGTTAATATATTAGGCAGTAAGTAAGAGATGAGCAGAGCAAGGATGATGGGCCAACTAGCACTACCAAGTCTTTCTAACTAAGTCTTTCCATAACCAATCTTTACTCAAGTTCTTTCAGCATTTACAGTCTACTCAGAAAGCAATCAGAAGCATGTCTGAGACACTCTGCCTGTACTAACTTCTGATCTGGTCCATCCCTTTCTCCCTGGTGACTCTGTTTGGGTAAAGAAATTTACCATCCACGGACTGACTGCTACATAGAGGGGACCATGTACCATCATCCTGACAACCCCCACAGCGGTAAAGTTCGACAGGATCCCAACGTGGCTTAAGACAGCACAGGCAGCAGAATTCTCTAAAGATAAAACTTTCACATGCACCATATTTTTAATTCTCTTTGTAGCAGTTAGTAAAGGAAACCTCAAAGCTGAGTAGATTAACAATGTTAGCAACCCCCAAGAGTCAATGACTTGACTCATTTACAGAAAACCAGTGAGGAATGAAGCATAGTAACCTCCATCTTGGATAAAAACTGCTGTTTGAAACTCTCTGCTATTGTTAGATAGTCCCTAGTCCTGTAAACTCTGTCATTATAAACTCTGTCACTTTGAAAACCAAGATGGAGGCATAGGTACACACCTAAATGCTGCCTCGCCAACAATTTAAAAACTACAACTAAAAGACAAAACGGAAACCATCCAGAGCCACAGGAAGGATGGCTAAGTGGACATTCTATAACTAGAAGGAAAGAGAAAAGCACACTGACACTCAGAGGAGCTGCAGAAGGAAGAGGTACGGAGGTGCGGGCACAGAGAGTACTGGTAACTGAGTAGCCAGCTGGCTTTCTCAAGCTGGAGGGAGACAAAAGCTCCTGACTGTGCTGAACTCCAGTCCCAATCAAGATTCTTGAGAACCGGACTCATAACGGGTGGAACTGGAATGTCAGGAAAGAGAAAAGCACACTGAGACTCAGAGGAACTGTGGAAGGCAGAGGTCCGGAAGTGCGCACATGGAGAGGGCAGGCAACTGAGTGCGCAGCTTGATTTATAAAGTGGGAGGGAGACAAAAGCTCCCGACTGCACTGAACTCCAGTTCCAAGCACGACTCTGGGGACCCAGACTCATCAGGGGAGAAACCGGACTGTCTGGCAGGTAGGGGAAACTCGAGGGCTGCTTTCTCTCAGAGGTGCGTGCAGCGATTACTGCGGGACACTGACACCCAGGGTTCTATTAGGGCAGGACTAAGGGAAAGCCAATGCCGTCTGCTCCGCCCTGAGACTCCAACCCATCCAAGCTGAGCACAGAGGCTCTTGCAAGTCTTGTCTCAGAAATTCTCCCATGTAGACAAAGTTGAGACTCACATCCAATTTATCTGGAGGTCAATTCCTCCCAGTGATACTAACAACAATCAAGGCTTATCTACAACAAGACTGTGCACATAGCCCACAAAGGGGTGCAACAAGAGTGTCCACCTCAGGTAACTTGGGAGGCTGAGCTACTGGGCCCTATAAGACACCTAGCACACAAAGCCACTCTATCAACTCAGGGAGGCAGCCAAAATGCGGAGACAAAGAAAAAGATCACAAATGAAAGAAATGGAGGAAAGGAAACGACTGGATATAGAGTTCCAAACCACAGTTACAAGGTTTTTCAAGAATTTTCTAGAAAAGGCTGATAAATTTAGCGAGACCCTTGAGGACATGAAAAAGTGTCAACTAGAAATTAAATATACCTTGACTGAAATTAAAAAAATATATATTATACACTGATCTAACAGCAGACTAGAGGATCACAAGAATCAAGTTAAATATCTGAAATACAAAGAAGCAAAAAACACCCAACTGCAAAAGAAAAAAGTATTAAAAAAAAAAAAAGGAGATAGTGCAAGGAGCCTCTGGGACAACTTCAAGGGTACCAACATCAGAATAATGGGGGCACCAGAAGAAGACATACAGCAAGATACTGAAAACCCATTTTAAGAAATAATGACGAAAAACTTCACCCACTTTGTGAAAGAAATAGACTTACAAGTCCAGGAAGCACAGCGTAACCCAAACAAAAGGAATCCAAAAAGGACCACACCAAGACACATCATAATTAAAATGCCAAGAGCAAAAGACAAAGAGAGAATATTAAAATCAGCAAGAGAAAAACAGTTAGTTACCTACAAGGGAGCACCTATACGATTGTCAGCTGATTTCTCAACAGAAACAATGCAGGCCAGCCAGGAGTGGGAAGAAATATTCAAAGTGATGAATAGAAAGAAACTACAACCAAGATTACTCTACCCAGCAAAGCTATCATTTAGAATAGAATGGCAAATAAAGAGCTTCACAGATAAGAAAAAGCTAAAGGAGTTCATCACCACCTACCAGTATTATATAAAATGCTGAAAGGCATTCTTTAAGAAGAGGAAGAAGAACAGAAAAGTAAAGATAGAAATTATGAACAACAAATACATATCTATCAACAAGTGAATCTAAAGTCAAGTGAATAAAAAATCTGATGAACAGAATCAACTGGTGAATATAATGGAATCAGGGGCATAGAAAGAGAGTGGACTGACAATGCTCTGGGGGAAAGGGGTGTGGGGGGTGTGGGAAGAGACTGGACAAAAATCGTACACCTATGGATGAGGACAGTGGGGGGCGGGTAAGGGCAGAGGGTGGGGTGGGAACCGGGTGGAGGGGAGCTATGGGGGGGGGGAAAGGGAAACAATTCTAATAATCTGAACAATAAAGATTTATTAAAATTTAAAAAGATAAATATTAAATAAATAAACTCTGTCACTTTAAGACCATCTGTTATTCTGTAAAATGACTTTGTTTTTTGTTCAAATAAAAGAAAAAGATAAACTTAACTGTCTGACCTTGCAAGCTAGCCATCCAATGTAATAGACTAAATTAGACTAATACTGATAATACTTATACAAAGTACAAACTCATAATGTATTCAAGGTTACAACTGTCTGTAACAGTAACTCGCACAGAGCCCTTTGTAATATCTGCAAACAAAGAGGCTTGAAAGGTATAAATACAGGAAACTTTCTGTATGGGTTGCTCAGAGATTTGGAAGAGACACCTTCCTCTGTGCCGCCCACAATCAAGGACTCCTAATTAATTGGCTCATTAGGGTGTCTTGTAACTCATTCGATGATTTACGACACAACAACAAAAGAACTAGTTTCCTCAAAAAGACCAAAGCCCATGTCATCATCAGACTCCTCAAATTCTTCCTTCTTTGCCTCCACTATCTTCTCCTTAGCTTTGCAAACAAGTTCGGTCAGAAAGCTTGACCACTACACCAACTGCTGTAATGAGGGCATTGATCTTATCCTCAGTCACCATAGCTGCATCCTTGTGCAGGATAAGGGATGAGCAGATGCAGGCGAGCTCTGAGACTGTGGCCATTGTGAGGGTGAGTGCTTGCGCAGCACTGCCTGGAGTGGTGTTAGTCGCTGGATAAAGTGAGGGCCGCACCCAAACGCGGCCTTAGCTTCCTGGAAAGAACCCAGCACCTTTCCGGCAGCTGGGGAAAGGGGCTCCAATAAGGGTTTAATCTCCTAATTTTTACAGTGAACTCATACCACTGAAGAAAATGAATGTAAACAATCCAATCAAAAACGGGCAAAGGACCTAAATAGATACTTTTCGAAAGAGAATATACAGAAGCCCGAGATACATATGAAAAATACTCCAAGTCACTAATCACCCAAGAAATGCAAATCAAAATGACAATGAAGTACCATTCCACACCTGTCAGAATGGCTATCACCAACAAATCAACAAACAACAAATGCTGGCGAACATGTGGGGAAAAAGGACCCCACGTGCACTGCTGGTGGGAATTCAGATAGGTGTAACCACTGTGAAGAACAGTATGGAGTTTCTTCAAAAAATTAAAAGTGGATCTGCCACTTGACCCAGTAATTTCACTTCTAGGAATATATCCCAAGACATCAGAAACACCATTCCGAAGGGATATATGCACCCCTATGTATATAGCAGCTCAATTTACAATAGCTAAGTGCCCATCAGCACATGAATGGATTAAAAGTACTGTGGTACATCTACACAATGGAATACTATGCCACTATTAAAAAGAAGGAACTCTTACCATTTGCAACAGCATGGATGGACCTGGAGAGCATCATGCTAAGGGAAATAAGCCAGTGGGAGAAAGATAAATATCACATGTTCTCACTCATTTGTGGAATATAATGAACAAGATAAACTGATGAACAAACATAGAGCCAGAGAAAAAAAGTCTTTTAGAATATAATAGAAGTAATCCTGTCATTTGCAGGTTTTCAATATTTCCTACAACTTTTGTGACATTATACTATGTTAGAACAGGTTTGGTAATCCTATATAATAAAAGCCTAATATGCTAAGTGTCTGGTCCTCCAGTCAACCAATCAAAGCATAATATACTAATAATATGCTAAGGCCACTCAACCGCTGCTATGTTGTGCACTGACCATCAGGGGGCAGACAGTTGACCACTCACTATGACTTGCGTGACCACCAGGAGGCAGACGCTCTGACCAGTAGGTTAGCTTGCTGCCGGGGTCTGGCAGATCTGAACTGAGCAGGACAGGCCAGACACGCCCTGCAGCCCTCCCACATTCCCTCCCTGGCTAGCCAAGCTCTCACATCCCTCCCCGGCCCCTATCATGCACCACTGGGGTTCCGTGGCTTGGCCAGCACCCGCTCGAAATCCAGGCTGAGAGACCACCCCCCCCTTCGAGTGCACGAATTTCATTCACCAGGTTCTCTATTATTGTTATATTTAAAATGTTTTTTCTTGAAATGGTAATGTTTATTGCATATCCTATCTAATAATAGAGTAATATGCAGATTGACCATCACTCCAACACACAAGATGGCTGCCCCCATGTGGACACAAGATGGCCAGCAGGGGAGGGCATTTGGGAGGGACCAGGCCTGCAAGGGAGGGCAGTTGTGGGTGATCATGCCAGCAGGGGATGGCAGTTGGGAGGGACCAGGCATGCAAAGGAGGGCAGTTGGGGGCGATCAAACCTGCAGGGGAGGGCAGTTAAGGGTGACCAAGCTGGCAGAGGAGGGAAGTTGGGGGCAACCAGGCCTGCAGGGAATGGCAGTTGGGAGGGACCCAGGCCTGCAGGGGAGAGCAGTTGGGAGGGACCAGGCCTGCAGGGGAGGGCAGTTAGGGGTGACCAAGCCTTCAGGGGAGGGCAGTTAGGGGCAAACAGGCTTGCAAGGGAACAGTTAAGCATCAATCAGGCTGGCAGGGGTGATCAGGCTGAAAGGCAGAAGCGGTTAGGGGAAATCAGGAAGGCAGGCAGGCGAGCAGTTGGAAGCCAGCAGTCCTAAATTGTGAGAGAGCGGATGGGATTGGGCCTAAATGGGCAGTCAGACATCCCTCAAGGGTCCCAGATTGGAGAGGGTGCAGGCTGGGCTGAGGGACATACCGCGCCCCCCGTGCATGAATTTCGTGCACCGGGCCTCTAGTATTATTATATTTAAATTGTTATTCTTCAGATTTTAATGCTTATTTTCTGTAACATTAAAAAAAAAGAAAGAAAATTAAAAGAAAGAGCCTCCTGACCAGGACCAGCTCCCTATGCCCACCTTCTCATGTTGCAGTGCCACCAGGTCTCAGGAGGGGGCAGGAAAGAGGGAGAGACTGGACTAGGACCCAGGCCAGGCTTTGGACTCCAGAGGAGCAGGGACATGGATCATTATGATGGCCATGTCTCCCCAGCTCTCAGGGGCAGTTATGCTGAGAATTTAGGGCACAGTTTGGGGGCTCTCTGAACCAAAAGGCCAATCCTGGTCACCCCAACTCAGGCCCCAGGTCACCCACGATCAAATAATCCTCCATCCTAGTGTCCAGCATCTTCAGATCAGTCAGAAATTTTCCACGAAGGGAACACACTGGGCACCAGGGTGAGGGTGGGATGAGCCCCTGTTCTCAGGTTCCCCACAGACCCTCCCCTAAAAGTCTCCCAACCTCACCCTCCTGGCCACCCCAGGTTTGCCACATGGAGTGGCCCAGGACTCTTAAGGTCTCCACTCAATTGCCTCTTCCCTCACTCTCCAAGAATCCTCCTAATCATCTCCCAGGAACTCCTTTTAGAAAATCACAGGATCATTGATCTTGTGCCAGCCCCACCCCCATATCCATCCTGCACCCAGATCCTCCAGATCTTACTTCTGGTCACTTCTAAGGGAGGGTTTCAGGTTCTGTGGGCACAGGCGTTAGGGCTGGAGGAGGTACACTCCCCTCTCTTGACTTGGAGGCCTCCAGGTGGGATCAAAGAGCCCCCTCTCCTCTCACACTGGAGCTCCCCGCAACATGCTCACTCACGTTCTTGTGCAGCCTCTTTTTGGATCCCCAGCATGGCACACCTGGAGAGCTGCTTTCACCAGGGTGGAGGGCAGGGTCATTGAGGTCATGCGCACCTCACCCGATTTCTCCCACCACCTCTGACCTCACATCCTGAATATTTGACCCAAGTCAGCTGGTACCAGTGCCACCCGACTCCATCATGTTCTGATTCTGGATGGCCCCCAGCTACAATGCTCACTCGGTGTGTGTGACCTTGGGCTTGGGCCTGGCCTCCCTGACCCGTTCGCTCCTCTGGAAATTGGGAAACCTCCACCTAGCTCACAGGTTCTTCTGAGGACTCAGTTTCATTACTGTCATCATTGTTCTCAACCTCAGCTGTCTCTTGCTTTCCTGCCTTGAACAGATGACCAACCTGTGAGGTGTGCAGCAAGGGTTGGTCACCCCTCCATGTCAATCATGAAGAGTCTGGCAGCGAGTGCTCTAGGGGTTCAGTGGGAAGTCTCATAAGGCAAACCCCTGTGTCTCTGATCCATCCAGTTGGACCTGAGGACAAGAGCCTTTTTTTCCCCTGTCCCGAGGTAATCCCCCGCAGGGACCATCCCTGGGGCAGGCAGGGTGGGCTCCCCTTGGAGGTATTGTGAAGACAGAAGTGGCAGCAGTGCCCTAGCATCCTGAGGACAGGCTGAGCTGCTTTGGGAAAGAAACCACTCTTTCACCTGACAGCCTGGAAGAATGTAAGAGCCAGCACAGGGAGGAACATGGAAACTAGAGACCTGCGCAATGAGCCAGATCTGCACCCCATCCTGGAACAGCCTGGCCACCACCCTGTGTGCCATGATCAGGGCCTCCTGTCCCTCAAATGCCCACCCACCTGCCCATGGACCAAACAGATCCCTCTTCCTGGTAATCAGGACCGAGATGGTGAATATTTTCAGAGAATCTTTAAGTGACAAACTACCAAAGCCATAACGTGTGCAGTCATTCCATCCCTCATGCCCTCCTCTCTGCAGACATCCAGTCTCATTCTACCTTGATGAGCTGTTCCCTGCTCAGTGAGTTGTCTTCCTTACACAGTTTTTTCAGTGTAAATGTGCTCCTCCTGAGGGGCGGGAAAGAGAAAAGTCGTGTTTAGGAAAGATGGGGAAACGGATGTGGGGACCATGGCCGAGACGCCTGGACGCCTGATAGTGAAGCACAGAGACACTTTGCTGTTAATACACTCAATATTCAAGGCCACCTGAAAATGGGAATCTTAATCAGGCTGAGATGCCATGAGGAAGTACAGTCCTAACATATACGCACATGTGTGCCCTTCTGGAGCCAAAATGACTGATGTAAGTAATGATTTTCATCAAGCCTTCTTTGTCAATGAAGTGATAGACAGGTTATTGACCAACAAGTGTGCTGGAGAGAGCATCTAGGAAGAGAAAAGGCTAGAGAGCTCAGACAGAGCTAAGAGGAACCCAATGAAGAAGACATAAGGCTCAGAGCTCATAGAGCACTCAAGTAGAGCTACCATGCTAAGGAGGTAAAGTTTGCTGGACATGGAAACAGGAGAAGCTGCTGAGCCAGAGAGTTCTGATATCACTTTGATGTATGGTGGTGATATCAGAGGCAGCATGAAGCTGTTCAGATCATGACTGTGGGCACAGAGACTGATGCTGCTGTTTGGGAAAGAAATGTATTTACCAGCCGGTGTACGGCTGCCTGATTCGGACACTGTTATGAAGGACTGTCTTGTCTGATGACTTATGGCCACTGGCTTCTGCAATAAAGATTCATTCTTATGCACCCACAGCTTCTTATGGTTTCTCCTTTTGCCCTGCCACAGAGAATTTAAACGTACTCAGAGTCACTGTGCTCTTGTTGCTCTGACAAGAGGTTAAGGGAAAATTCCTTTTGACAATCTCATGTTTCAACCTGCCTTGGTGAGGGTATCACTGGGTTTCTCTGAGCAGGAAGGTCTTTGTGGGACTAAGGCAGGGCTCTCTTGTTGGCCACTGGGCCCCGTACCCTTATCGAAGAAGCAGCTCTGTTTTGACCAGTTTGTGTTTCAACTGGGCATAGGGTTCTGGTGCTGGTAACACGCGAGTATCTCCCATTTGTCTCAATGCAGTCTCTGACATTGAAGGAAACTGACTTCTGGAGCAGAGCTAGTGGCCTGAGGTGCCAGGATGGCTTAGAGACCCCACCCACCAGCCCAGTCCCTGTTTCCAGAGTCGGCTACCTCCCAGGAGTTGAGGGGACATTGAGATATAAATGGGAGACACCTTCACATTCCTCCTCTGATGGGAGAGGCCTACGCACCTGGAAACTTTGCCCCATGTCTTCTTCAGATGATGGATGGACATGCTCTGCAGGGAGTCCTGGATGGCTTGCAGGGAGTAGAAACTCCTTAGGGTTCTACACTCCTGGAAAGGGGAGACGTGGGCTGTGAAGTGGGAGCTGCAACTGTAGCTTCAGTTTTTCAGGATTGACACCCCCTCCGGGTGTGACAGATTCTCAGGGTTTGCACGTTTAGCAGCCAAAGAGTAAGTCTCACAGTGAGGAGGATCCCAGATCAACCCAAGCAAGAGGCCAGGTAGGAAGTGAGCCTCTCACATACATCAAGGTCCGCACATCCCTGGTGGAGAGGAACTGGAGGCTGAGCTGGGGCTCCTACCTCAGGCATCCGGCCTGAGAGCTGACCAAGCAGCAGAGGCATTTTTCAAGGCTCTGCATAGGGATGCTGCTGGGCTTCCCCTAACAGACCTTGGCCACCTTGATCCAGTGCTCCACCACGTTGGCCCTGTCCTGGGCCATCCATCATGCTTGAGTCCCCAAGGCAGGTGGTGATCACACAGATGGTGATCACAAAGGTGGCCACATGATTGAACTGTGTGACGGTGGCACGGAAAGTGGAGGCCACATGCTCCTTGCCAGGCTTGGCCTTCTGGGACCAGACGGAGCTCAGGCACTGGTGGGGCAGCACCTCCTTGAGCAGCTCCTGGGTAGAAAGCATATTGTCACCCAGCCCTGTCACACCCCAGTTCAGGGGCCGTATGCCCCTGGATTTGGGAGAGGCTGTGTCCCAGGTCCGGGTGAGGCCTCGCGCACTTGGGTCCGGGTGAGGCCTCACGCCCCAGTGTCTGGGAGAGGCCACACGCCCCTGGGTCGGGTGAGGCCACACACCCCTGGGTCTCGGTGAGGCCACGCGCCCCTGGGTCCGGGGGAAGCTGGATCCCGGGTCCAGGTGAGGCCGTGTGCCTCTGGATCCGGGTGAGGCCGTGGGCCCCTGGGTCCGGGTGAGGCCACGTGTCCCTGAGTCCGGGGGAAGCTAGATCCCGGGTCCGGGCGAGGCCGTGTGCCCCTGGATCTGGGTGAGGCTGGGTTCCGGGCCCGGGAGAGGCCACGTGCCCCTGGGTCCGGGTGATGCCAAGCGCCCCTGGGTCCGGGTGAAGCTGAATCCTGGGTCTGGGCGAGGCCGTGTGCCCCTGGATCCGGGTGAGGCTGGGTCCCGGGTCCGGGTGAGGCCGTGGGCCCCTGGATCCTGGTGAGGCTGGGTCTCGGATCCGGGTGAGGGCACGCGACCCTGGGTCTAGGAGAGGCCACGCGCCCCTGGGTCTGGGTGAGGCCACGCGCCCCTGGGTTGGGATGAAGCTGGGTCCCGGGTCCGGGTGAGGCCCTGTGCCCCTGGATCCGGGTGAGGCTGGGTCCTGGGTCCGGGTGAAGCCACGCGCCCCTGGGTCCGGGTGAGGCCGCGCACCCCCTGGGTCCGGGGGAGGCCACATGCCCCTGGGTCCGGGTGAAGCCGTGCTCCTGGGTCCGGCCGAGACCAAACCAGAGGGAGTCGGACCTGCATTACCACCATTTGTCCACCATCCAGAGCTGAGGGGTCAGTGCCGACATGTACTCATAAGGAACTGGTGGACATTGATATTGGGTCTCAAAAGAACTGTTGGTCCAGAAAGAAACTCACTACAGACTGATTCATTTGCCTGTCAGCATAACTATTATTGCTCGTCTCACATTCAGTTCTTATAAGTATATCTCTAGTGACACATGATTTCGCTCATCTAGGGGAAATGATGAACAACATAGACTGATGAACAAGAACAGAACCAGAAACAAGGAGGCATCGATCGGACCATCGGGCCTCAGTGGGAGGATAGGGGAGGGTGGGGGGAGGGGGGAGAGATCAACCAAAGGTCTTGTGTGCATGCATATGAGCCTAACCAATGGTTAAGTTCAACAGGGGGTTGGGGCATCCGTGGGGAGGGGTGTGGGATGGGAATGGGGGGATGAGGACAAATATGTGACACCTTAATCAATAAAGAAATTAAAAAAAACACACAAAGGCACACATGCATGCACACAAATGAGAGACATTATCTCCAGGACGTACACATGTTTAAATATGTAGAAAAGGGGCTGGGCGGAAACCAAAGAACAGATAAACCGTGGTTCCCTCTGGTCAAGGGAGGGGACCAGGATGGGGAGAGTGGTCAAATGGGCTTTAGCCATATCTCTATTTAATAATATATTCCTCTGTGATGTATATAAAGTTCATTTTTTTTAAAACAGTGAATGGCCAATGAAGAAACAGAGAAATGTGGATAAGTCTTTAGAAAAGTTTGCTAAGAAAAGGAGTAGAAAATAGTACATTCTGGAGAGGATTGTGGGGTCAAGAGAGGATTTTGTGAGTTTTATTTTTGCTGTTGTTTTATAATGGAGATGCTAAAGGACCTTGGTGTGCTGATAGAAATGGTCTAGCAGTGGTGGGAGAGGGTGCGGACACTTGTAGGATGCAATAAGTGATTGTGTTCAGGGAATAGTTAGCAGATGGCCAAAGGCAGAGTAGGGACCTTCCTTCTGCTGTGAGCGGTGGAGAGGGGAAGACAGTGCCAGTGAGGGAAGGTGATAAGTTTGGTGGTGAGAAGATAAATGAGACTCCTCCATAATCACGTCTAATAAAATATAAACACTGTCCAAGTCACAAAAAAAAAAAAAAAATGATGGCTGGCACAAGATGGCTGGCAGGTGTGGGCAGTTGGGAGGGACCAACTCTACAAGGGAGGGCAGTTGGGGGCAATCAAGCCTGCAGGGGAGGGCAGTTAGGGGTGACCAGGCCAGCATAGGAGGGAAGTTAGGGGTGACCGGGCCTGCAGGGAAGGGCAGTTTGGTGGGACCCAGGCCTGCAGGGGAGGGCAGTTGGGAGGACCAGGTCTGTAGGGGAGGGCAGTTAGGGTTGACCAGGCCTAAAGGGGAGGGAATTTAGGGGCAAACACGCTGGTAGGGGAGCAGTTAGGCATCAATCAGGCTGGCAGGGGAGTAGTTAGGGGGTGATCAGGCTAGCAGGCAGAAGTGGTTAGGGGCAATCAGGAAGGCAGGCTGGCGAGCAGTTGGGAGCCAGCAGTCCTGGATTTTGAGAGGGGTGTGCGACTGCCTGTTTAGGCCCTATCCCACCAGGATTGGGCCTAAACGGGCAGTTGGACAGCCCTCGAGAGGTCCAAGATTGGAGAGGGTGGAGGCTGGCCTGAGGGACACCACCCACACCCTAACCCCCCGCCCCCGTGTACAAATTTCATGCACCGGGCCTCTTGTCTAATTATAATTTGGCCTGGTTGTTTGCATAAAGACAACAAGAATAACCGTTGATAACATAGGCTATTTTTTTTTTTAATTCTTTGCTGGAATCTCATG
This sequence comes from Cnephaeus nilssonii, assembly GCF_951640355.1. NCBI lineage: Eukaryota > Metazoa > Chordata > Mammalia > Chiroptera > Vespertilionidae > Cnephaeus > Cnephaeus nilssonii. The sequence continues at coordinate 10,646 of NW_027645450.1, read as the reverse complement.
AAAATGTTTATATCCAGGGCAAAGAAGCCATGCAACACAGTTGCCATGAGGCTTTGCCTCCATAACTATAAGTTTTGGCATATTCCTCACCTTCTTGAGGTCCCCACATGTGTCTTGGGGTTCCTTTCGTGCCATCTCTCAGGAAAGTAACCTTCCTTCCTTACCTGGAAAGACGATCATGAACCACATGACCAAGCAGGGTACCAGGCTAATTATCCAAGGGACTTCTCAGCTTCAAAGTCAATGTTCGTTCTTTAGAGGTTGCTGGTGACATCCAGAGTCCTGGCAATGTCTCGCTCAGACATGATCTTCCAGTAAAGTTTTGGGTTAATAAAGCCCCAATTAGAAACTGACTTATGTCCTGTTATGAAGAAATCGGACTCTTACTGGATTTATGCAAACACACACATTGCCATCCTCTCTAATAAAATGGTAATATGCAAATTAACCATCACTCCGCTACATAAGCCACGCCCACCAGCCAAGCCACGCCCACCATCCAATCAGAGCAAGTATGCAAATTAACCTCAATCCAAGATGGCTACAGCCACAGAGAGCAAGGTTTCCCAGGTAACAGAGTAAGACAAGCTTTCTACAGCCATTGCAGGCCTAAGCCTCCACTCAAGCTACAAAGTTTCTATTATAGAAGGTAAACAAATGCAAACAAATGGCGGCAGAATGGAGCTTGAGAGAGCAGGCCAGGGTTGTCGGCGGCAACAGGGGAAGCAAAGCTTTCCGCACACCCTGGCCGGGCTCACCGCTTAAGGCTACAAAGTTTCAATTGTAGAAGGTGAATTAACTGCCACAGAAATGGCTGCCGCCCCGGAGAAAGCAGCAGGCTTGGCTCCGCTCCAGGCTACAAAGTTTCAATTGTAGAAGGAAAATAAATTCCAGATAACAGGGCCTCTGCTTGGGTTGCCAGGGGGCGTGGCCGGCCTGCAAACCACCACAGGCCCCACGCTCAGGCTGCCCCACGCCCCAAGGGAACCCCACCCTGATCCGGGACACCCTTCAGGGCAAACCAGCTGGCCCCCACCAGTGCACCAGGCCTCTATCTTATCTAATAAAAGAGTAATATACAGATTGATCATCACTGCAACACACAATATAGCTGCCCCCATGTGGTCAAAGATCCTGCCCCCATGTGGACACAAGATGGCCACTACAAGATGGCCAGCAGGAGAGGGCAGTTGGGAGGCACTCGGCCTGCAAGGGAGGGCAGTTGAGAGGGACCAGGCTTGCAAGGGAGGGCAGTTGGAGGTGATCAACCCTGAAGGAGAGGGCAGTTAGGGGTGACCAGGCTGGCAGAGGAGGGAAGTTGGGGGCAAACAGGCTGGCAGGGGAGCAGTTAAGCATCAACCAGGATGGCAGTGGAGTGGTTAGGGGGTGATCAGGCTGGCAGGCAGAAGCGGTTAGGGGCAATCAAGAAGGCAGGCAGGCAAGCAGTTGGAAGCCAGCAGTCCTGGATTGTGAGAGGGATGTCCGACTGCCCATTTAGGCCCTGGGATCGGGCCTAAACGGGCAGTCGGACATCCCTCCAGGAGTCCCAGATTGGAGAGGGTACAGGCTGGGCTGAGGGACAACCCCCCACCGTGCACGAATTTCGTGCACCGGGCTTCTAGTGAGAATAATAATAACAAAAACTATAATTATTTTTAGTTCATTCATTCCTATAACTAAATACTTTTTCTCCTGACTTTTCTTGCCAATATTTCTATAAATCCAGAAAACCTTTGATTTGTAGTCAGATAGATGTAAAACTTTCTTTTCCACTTCCTTTGAGAAATAGGCTTATATACTCACTTTCTTAAGAAGCGTAACAGAGATAACATAAGTTTGAAAGCTCTCAGGAGGCTGCAGACAATGTGGCTGTGTATGTGGGGAAATTGCAGGCACCAGGGTTAGTTCCCAGGACTGTAGTAACTGCTGGAGCACCAATGGCTTTAGTGTAAAAGAACCAGTTTTTGTCCTTTAAAAACAGAGTAACCCCCACCTGGACTGTGTTGCTGCTGCTTCTGCAGCCTACTGAAGGGTACTTCTGAGGCTCAGGCCTGTAGTACAGATATTTGGGGAATTTGAAGGATTATTTCCCATACGTTTCTTTATCAATATAAACCAAAGAGCCAACAAAATTCTCACAGACCAGGAGAACGAAAAGGCTGCTTGGCCTCAGGTCCCACTTGCTGGACCAGAGACAGAAGGGTATGCATCCTGACTTGGCTCTGTGCCCCTAGAGCACTCGCTGCCATTTTGTCCCCTCATGAGTGACATGGAGGGACAACTATCTTGTATTGCAGGTCTCACAGGATGGTCACAAGTTTAGGGCAGGAAAGGACTGTGCAGAGCTCCCTGGCCTGTCCCACCTGGAGGGCTGAGAGTGAGAACAATGATGACATTAATGACATTGAGTCCTCAGGAGAACCTGTGAGCTAGGTGGAGGTCTCCTACTTTCGAGAAAGGGGAACAGGTCAGGGATGCCAGGCCAAGGCCTAAGGTCACACACAGCCAGTGAGCATTGTAGTTGGGAGCCTTTCAGAATGAGAGCATGCTGGAGTTGAGGTGACACTGCCACTGAAGGAGTGCACTCTCAGAGCTGGCGCCCCGGAGGCTGTTCTGGGAGGCAGGAATAGTTGAGATTGAGCGGGCATGGCTCAGTTCCCAGAAGAGAGTGAAGGAATAGTGAAGAGTTTTTTTTAAAAGCTGTTTTGTCTCAAAGCCCCCCCTGGGTCTCTCCCCCTGTGCTGGTAAGGCTGAGAGTGTGTTTTGTCTCGACTCCTCAAGGTCCCTCTCCCAGTGATGGGAACAAGCTGTGTGTCTTGTCTCGGCTCAAAGAATAAACAGAGCGGTGTTGTTCGGACAGAGAAAGAAACATAGAATATAAGATTAATATGTAACTAACAGCTCCCCTTTGGAATTTCCCAGCAGCTTTTGGTCCCCTTTTCCTCCCACCCGTGTGTGACCCCTCCCAACGTGTAGTTTTTGCCTATATAAGCTTGTAAAATTTCCCACTGGGCTGTTCAACCCCTCTGCTCCTGCGTGAGTTAGGAGTTGAGCCCCAGCGCGCTGGAATAAAAACCTCTTGCGGTTTGCATCAAGTGACGCCTCCTGCGGTTGATTAGGGTTGCCGTCAATTCGGGGGACAGAGTAAGGGTCTCCTTTTGGGGGTCTTACATTTGGTGCGTTGGCCGGGAAGTTGACGGCCCCCCTCATCCGCGGAGTCGACCTTGGAGGTAAGAAGGGGTACCCCGAGATTGTCTGTCTTTGTCCTTTTGTCCTGTGTTCCGCCAGTTGTTTCGCCAGTTGGACTGGTGTTGTGTGCGCGCGCACTTTTGGTTTGGTGGCAGCCGTTCGGCGACTCGTGAGAGTGGCCGAGCAGTGGCCGGTAGACGTGCCTGGAGGGCCACAAGCTGCAGCCCTGGGGGACGCCCCAAGGGTGGAGGAGAGTCCAGGGACGCCTGGTAGTCTCTGGTTGTGAGGGCGCTGATCAGGTTTAACTGTTGGATCAGAGATTGTTAAGATCGCGCCCGTCTGGTTCTGTTGTGTATTTGTGGTGGACAAGGTAGAGTAAGTGGGTCCTCGTGTCTGTAGTCTCCATTTGGAGGGGTGTAAAAACCCCCGTCTGGAGGGGAGTGGCTTCCCCTCAAAACTCTGGGACGAAGCGGGTCGCTCCCGCTGCTTGGCGCAGGGCATTGTCCAGCTGTTCCCGGGTGTCTTTGTCTGTTTGCTTTCTGTGTCTTTCTGTGGACTTCTGTGGAATTACTGGACGGACATTATGGGATAGACTCAGTCCACTCCAAGTGAGTGGAAAGGGGAGCTTAACACTGCCCCAGAGGCCATAGAGCTTCCTCAGGCAAATTAATCAGGTGACTGTTTAAACTCTGGTAAATATCTAATAGGAGTCAAAAACTCAGATTGTTTAATATATAAATATAAATATAAAAGTGTTTGTTATCTCTTTCTGTTGTTTAATTTATTTAAAGATGGGGCGGACCTGCTGTGGTGGAATACAAAGGTCTTTAGCAGCTGCTGAGACACCTTTTTCTCAGAGTCCTTTGTTCTCCATCAGAGAGGGAATCAGCCCACTTAGATGATAAAAATTCCTCTGTCTGTATAAATGAAGGTTTCAGTTTGCTCTGATTTGTGAATTTACTGTATTAAATTGAATTTTAAAGTCCTAGGGTTGATTTAAAAGTATCCATTTATAACATTTCAAAGAACAAAAGAACTTTTATTTACAGCTTCCTTATCTCTTTTGGTGCTGGGAGACTCCCAGCTAACAGCTTCACAGGGCGAAGAGATTTTCAAGGTCCTGTCCCTGCCTGTGACATCATAGTCCAACGTGAAACTAAGGCTGAAGTTACTATTAACTCTTTATGGACCCCGTTAACCATTTGTTTAACTTGCTGTTTTCAGTTATTAGGATCCTCATAGAGGACACAACCTGATCTTTCCCTTCCTCTCTCATTCTGATTCTAATAGCATCTGTAACTGGATTAAAAATATTTTCTTTCAGGAGGCCATCCAGGCTTTCAGCTCACAAGAAATCTCCTGTGAGAGGAGAGAGGGACCCCCCAGAAGGGGCTGGAGGCTCTCCCTCTCAACAGGTGTTTGTTTTGTGTTTTGTCATGTTGGTATCAGGACTGTTTGTTTTGTCTTTTTGTCGTATATTTTCTGTCATAATTGGGCCCTATATGTATATATTATTTGTTGAGTTTTGATTTGTCAAGGTTTTGTCAGTTTGTTATCAGTTTGTTAAAATCCTCTCAGAGGACATTGAGTGGTTCTTCCCTTCCTGTTTAACCTTTGACTGTGTAATTGGATTACTGAGCTTTTATCAAGGTTTTGCCTCTCCTGAAATAACGCTCTATGTGTAACCTGTCCCTCCCCGAGCCGGACTGCAGGATGACTTTTCCTTCAACACACTGGTCCCGCCCACTGGCCTATGGCAGAAGCCAGAAAAAAACAACGGTAGGAAAGGGAGGCCACCATCAGGGGACTTAGAGGCAGTATTCCTGTTATCTGCTTAGATCCCAAGAATGTAAGAATACTTATTTACTGAAATAATATAAGGACAGATGTTTGTTTGATATTTTATTATCTGCCTGGTTATAATTATTTGTTCATATATAGAAGTCTATAAAAAGAAATAAAAAACATTTAATTTGTTTAAGGCTGAGTGCTCTGACACATAGCAAATCGCCCTGAGTGGCCACTAGGATTTCTTTTTTCCCAGGGGTGTTTGCTCTCTGTCAGAGGGGAAATCGGCCCGCCTAACAAAATTTCTGTCCATGTTTATTAATTTGAAGGTATAACGTTGTAACAATTGTGGTCCAAGAGGTTAAAAGCAGGGACCAAATTTTAAAATTAACTATTTATAAGAAGGAAGCTTGAGCTGGCAAAGTCACCAAGTCTGCCCAGCAAGCTCAAAACCTAAGTAAATCTTATTTCTGACACCTGCTGCCACCCAGTCTTAATCAGTGATGGAGAAACGATCTCAAAAGTGTCTGTCTCAATTGGCCATTTAACTTTGATGTGATTAATAATTACAGCACATTGTAAAATCTTTAGAAAAAAAAGGAAAATATTTTGTGGGCCACTTGGTCCTTGTGTGTGTGTATCAACTCTTAAGTTATAGTTTTAAAATCAGTAATTTCAATAGAAACACACTCAAGCAGAGAGGCTTTTCAGAAAGGTCAGGGAGTCTGATTGCAGTGTAAGGGTCACTGGTTCCCCCCCCATGCCACCTTCATTGGCAGGAGAGAAGCGCTTTTCCCAGTGGGAACAGAGAGTGGACTGCCAGATGAAAACGCCCCGGTGGGAGCCTTCCTTCACCACCTGGGACCCTCGCTGCGCTCCCTGCCTCCGCCCACCCGGTGTCCATCCCCTCCAGGGGTTGTTTTAAGTAGCTGCTGGAGGCAGCGATGAAAAAGGGAAATTCCCTTGTGACCCCCTGCGCCCCAATGAGACCCAAGAACCCCTGACGACTCCTTGGACACTTTTCACCGTGTTCTGTTAGGGGGCTTAAAGAAGACATAGCTAGTAATGCCCCTTTTCAGGCTTATCAGAATCTGAGATCATTATCTGTAGGAAGAATGTGGCCATTTGGGACTCAAGAGGCTAGAGGCCTGGCTAGCCTGGGAACCAGCTGCAGAGCCTGCTCCCTCCCCCGCTGCCTTTTCTAGCATACAATACTGAAACATTGATTGCTAGACATATTAAGAAATACTTAATAGAAGGTCTGAGGCATGATTATGCATTTTTAAAAAACATAGGAGAAAGATTTAAAGGCTAATTTAAAATTGTAAAAATTTTTTGTGAAAATTTGTGCATATAATGAGATAGAACAGAGAAAAGTAAAAAAAAAAAAAAAAGCCAGCAGCAAATAGAAAGAAATTAGTATGCCTACTGTAGGAAGCGGGGGCACTGCAAGAGAGAATGTCCTGGCAGGTTACCTAGAGAAGCAAAAGGGGAGACTCAGACTCCAAGGGTCTTTAACTTAGAGGAAGAGAACTGACAAGACTGGGGCTCCTTTCCATTGAGCCCCCAGAAGCGCAGGGTAACCTTACAAGTGGGGGGCAAACCTGTTAGTTTCCTGGTGGACACTAGGGCAGCCTATTCAGTCTTGACAGAGCCGATGGGACCCGTAACCTCTAAGAAGACATCAGTCCAGGGAGCCACCGGACAAATTTCCTGTTTTCCTTGGACATCAAAAAGGACTGTAGACCTCGGAAGGACACGGTAACCATTCATTTCTAATCATGCCAGAATGTCCGTACCCCCTGTGTAGACGTAACTTCCTACAGAAACTATTTAGATGTGCCACCATATCCTTTGAGGGGGACGGAGCGGGAATTCCTACTGGCAGTTGGATACTGCCACCTGTGGATATCGGGGCTCGCGGAGATTGCTAAACCTCTGTACTCAAGTACTAGGGGAATGCATCCACTGAACTGAACCGAAGTGGAACAACAGGCCTTTGAGAAGCTAAAGAAGGCTCTTGTCTCAGCACCTGCCCTGGCCTTGCCAGACGTCACGAAACCCTTCCACCTCTACTGAGTGAGGTAAGGGGCATTGCCAAAGGGGTTCTCATTCAGACTCTAGGTCCCTGGAAGAGACCTGTTGCCTATCTGTCTAAGAGGCTAGAACCCGTGGTAGCAGGGTGGCCAGCGTGCCTCCGGGCAGTGGCCACCACAGCATTGCTGGTAAAAGAGGCAGATAAGTAGACTCTGGGTCAGGAACTAGCCCTGACAACACCCCATGGTGTGGAGGCCCTCCTTCGAGGTGCTCCGGAGAGATGGATGTCAAACACCAGGATCACCCAGTGCCAAGCTCTTCTCCTAGACCAGCCCTGCGTCCGGTTCCATAAGACACTGGCCATCAACCCTGCCAGCCTGCTTCCAGATGATGACCCCGAGGAACCCATTCAGGACTGCACAGAGGTAACAGACGCAGTACAAACAGCTCGCCCAGACCTGACAGATGTCCCGCTATCATCACCAGACAAGGTACTGTTCACGGTTGGGAGCAATTATGTTCAGGATGACATCCAATATGCAGAGCAGCAGTAGTAGCCCTGGACCGCACCATTTGGGCGCAGTCCTTGAATAGGGGAACCACGGCACAAAAAGTCGAACTTTTGGCCTTAATCCAGGCCCTTCGATGGGGACACAGTGCCATCCACCGGGAAAGAGGGTTACCAACTACAGCGAAAAAGGACATCAAGAATAAGAAAGAAATTTTAGCCTTATTAGAGGTCATCTGGCTCCCAAGGGTAGTTGCAATAGTGCACTGCAAAGGACATCAGAAAGGAGAGACAATTGCAGCCAGAGGAAATAGAGCCGCAGACCAAACTGCCACGGAAGCTGCCCAAAAACCAATGGGGCCTTTACAAGTTTTAGTAACCCTGGTTCCCCCCCATGCCACCTTCATTGGCAGGAGACAAGCGCTTTTCCCAGTGGGAACAGAGTGGACTGCCAGGTGAAAACGCCCCGGTGGGAGCCTTCCTTCACCACCTGGGACCCTCGCCGCGCTCCCTGCGGTGACCCCTCCCGTACCTGGACCTACGCAGACCCCCTCTTACACCAAACAAGAGGAGGAATTGGCAGAACAGAAGCAAGCCATCAAAAGACCAGATGGTTGGTGGATCCTACCAGATGACAGACTGTTGGTCCCAGAGGCTCTAGGTAGGACGTGAGTTGCCCAGTTACACCAGGCTACCCACTTGGCATCACCAAGACTTATGAACTTCTGCGAGGCAGGTACTACCAATCTTAGATAAGATAATTAAAGGCATAGTCACTAGAAGTAGTGTCTGTGCACAGGTAAATGCTAAGCAAGATAAGAGGGTCCCCCTGAGAATTCGGGCCCCATGGAAATTCCCCAGGAGAGCATTGGGAAGTAAATTTCAGAGATTAAGCCACCAGCGTCAAGGTATAAATATCTGCTAGCTCTCATAAACACCTTCTCGGGTTAGGTTAAAGCATACCCCATTAAGACAGAAACTGCCTCTATAGTTGTCAAGAAATTACTCCAGGAGATTATACCTAGCTTCGGGCTGCCAGTAGTCATAGGATCAAATAACAGCCCCGCCTTTATAGCCAAAGTATTTCTAGGTATAGCTCAAGCCTTAGGCCCAGAATCTAGACAGGCATGAGCAGGACTCTAAAAGTACTTTAACTAAATTTGTCCTAAAAACCGGTGAAAACTGGACCAACCTCCTGCCCTTCGCTATCTTATGGGCCAGGTGTACCCCCTACCAGAAGGGGTTCCCCCTTCGATTATGATCATGTATAGTAGAACTTCCCCCATCCTTCCCAAGGTCAGAGAGAAACTGAAAGCTGGAATTCATAACCATTCCCTTCCTTAAGTCCTTACAGGCTCTATACCCAGAGAGCCACCCATAAGCTTGTTCGAGATGCACTGCCAGTGCCCACCGCGGACCCTGTACATCCCTTCCAGCCCGGGGACTCGGTGTAGGTAAAGAAGTTCACTGCCCAAGGACTCACCCCAACCTGAAAGGGATGCTACACTGTTATCCTGGGCATATCCACGGTTGTTAAAATGAACAGCACCCAGATCTGGCTACACCACTCCCAGCTCCTGCACCAGGAAACGGCCTAGATCCTGGCAACCAGCAGCCTCACCCGTGAGATCCCTAGCCTGGGCTCCACAAAGGCCAAGAGGAGACTCGACACCTGCAGGAGGGGAACTGGACTTCAGTGAGGACAGTACTGATGGGGACCGTAGTACTGAAGTATAGTAGCAACCATACTTAGATAAAAACTGCTGTTTGAATTTTAACCCTGCTATTCTGGCTTTTGTACACACTTGCTTGCTTGGACAATAGGATGGTTTGAAAAATTAATACAGCCGATCCCCTTGGTTCACCACCCTCATATCCACCCTGATGGGTCCCCTTATTATACTACAAAAGTTCCATGATTGGAACTCCCCAAAAAGAAAAGGGGGGAATGAAGGAGTGCACTCTCAGAGCTGGCGCCCCGGAGGCTGTTCTGGGAGGCAGGAATAGTTGGGATTGAGCGGGCATGGCTCAGTTCCCAGAAGAGAGTGAAGGAATAGTGAAGAGTTTTTTTTTAAAGCTGTTTTGTCTCAAAGCCCCCCCTGGGTCTCTCCCCCTGTGCTGGTAAGGCTGAGAGTGTGTTTTGTCTCGACTCCTCAAGGTCCCTCTCCCAGTGATGGGAACAAGCTGTGTGTCTTGTCTCGGCTCAAAGAATAAACAGAGCGGTGTTGTTCGGACAGAGAAAGAAACATAGAATATAAGATTAATATGTAACTAACAGCTCCCCTTTGGAATTTCCCAGCAGCTTTTGGTCCCCTTTTCCTCCCACCCGTGTGTGACCCCTCCCAACGTGTAGATTTGCCTATATAAGCTTGTAAAATTTCCCACTGGGCTGTTCAACCCCTCTGCTCCTGCGTGAGTTAGGAGTTGAGCCCCAGCGCGCTGGAATAAATACCTCTTGCGGTTTGCATCAAGTGACGCCTCCTGCGGTTGATTGGGGTTGCCGTCAATTCGGGGGACAGAGTTAGGGTCTCCTTTTGGGGGTCTTACACCACCAGATGACTTGGGTCAGATATCCAGGGTGTGAGGTCAAGGGTGGTGAGGGAAATGGGGTGAGGTGAGCATGACCTCAATGACCCTGCCTCCACCCTTTGGAAGCAACCCTCCAGGTGTGCCACTCTGATGTGGAACCTCTGGGGATCCAAGAAGAGGCTGCAGAAGAAACTGAGTGAGCCTGTTTGGAGGGTGCTCCAGGGTCAGAGGAAAGGGGACTCTGACTTCCCAGCTGGAGCCCTCCAAGCCACGACAGGGAGGCCCTTCCCCTCCAGTTCCACCGCCTGTTCCCACAGAACATGATACCCTCCCTTACAAGTTTCCAAGGGGGCGTATGGGGGACCTGAGTGCAGGATGGTTATGAGGATGGGCCTGGCCCGGGATCACTGATGCTGTGGTTTGCCAAAAGTAGCTCCTGGGAGGGGAGCTACTGGAGAGTGAAGGAAGGGACAATTGTATGTACGGGGTTCTCTGTCCCCAAAGGCCAATCCTAGTCACCCTAACTCAGGCCCCAGGGTTACGTGCTCAACTCAATTGTCCCTTCCTTCACTCTCCAGTAGCTGAAGTCGCTTCC
>NW_027645451.1:0-22996 GCF_951640355.1 Cnephaeus nilssonii | reverse complement strand
CGGCCTATGAACCAGGAGGTCAGGGTTCGATTCCCGGTCAGGGCACAGGCCCGGGTTGTGGGCTCGATCCCCAGTGGGGGGCGTGCAGGAGGCAGCCGGTCCATGATTCTCTCTCATCGTTGATGTGTTCTCTCTCTCTCCCTCTTCCTTCCTCTCTGAAATCAATACAAATATACACGGAGTGGCCAGATGATGATGATCTCTGAACAAATAGTAATCTGGCCACTCAGTGTATATATATGTATATTAGAGGCCCAGTGCGTGAATTCGTGCATGGGTGGGGTCCGGCCAGCCTGGCCAGGGGGAGGGGACATGGGCGGTTGGCCGGCCTACCTGCTGGTCGAACTCCTGGTCGAGGGGACAATTTTGCATATTAGCCTTTTATTCTATAGGATAGACAGGGAGTGACCAGATGATTATGCGTTCAGAGATCACCATCATCTGGCCGCTCCATGTATATTGAATAAAATGAGGGTGATAGCCCCACTGGGGGCTCCCAAAGAAAAGCCCTAACAGCTGGCTGAGCACCTACTGTGTGCCGGCTCGGTTCTGCATGCGCTCATTTCATCCGCACAGCAGCCTGGGAGGGGTGCTGTTACCCGCCCCCCCCCCGCCCCCACCCAGTTCACAGAGGGGGAAACCGAGCCACAGAGATGGAGCGGCGTGCCCCGGGTCCCCGTGTGAGAGCGGCCGTGCCAGGCCTGGACCCAGGATGCCTCCCCTCACGCCGGACCCAGAGACCCCGGGGCACACGGGTGTCCCCCCGAGGGCTCCCTGCAGCCCAGCCCACCCGCAGACACAGAACCCCGAGACGGAGGAAACCTCACCCCCATCCACGCCGCCGGGGACCCCCTGTTCTGAGGCCTTCTCTGAAAATCCCTGCGCTGGGCCAGAGAACACCCCTCCCTGGGACACCCCACCACCTCCTCCTGCCGTCCCCCACCCTGGGCAACCCCACACGGGCACGCCGAGCCCCCCACCGCGTCCGCCAGGTGGAATCCGGCTCCCCAGCGACTCCCGGCCCCCGCCCCCCGCCCATGAGCCGGCCGAGCGGCGAGGAGTGGGGACAGACGCGGACCTACCACACACACGGCCGCCAGCAACGCTGTGTCCTCAGAGACGCCCAGGAACCTGCAGGGAAAACAGGGGTCTCGTCAGTCACGTTCGCATCCTCCGCGCAGGCGCTCCGCTCCTCCCGACACCCCGAGACGCAGGCTCCGCACACCCTGGAGCCCAGCGGGTCCGTCTCGTGCCCCCAGACCCAGAGCTGGGGTCCCATCGGGACCGCGGATCACAGAACCCCCCTGAAAGAGGGGGGCCCACGGTCCCCGGCCAAACACTCCCGAGTCTCCATTCAGAGCCAGAACCACGTGGTGACAGCGAGTGTCCAGACCTAAAAGGTCCCCAGGAGCCCTGGCCGGTTTGGCTCAGTGGATGGAGCGTCGGCCTGCGGACTGAAGGGTCCCGGGTTCGGTTCCGGTCGGGGGCATGGACCTTGGTTGCGGGCACATCCCCAGTGGGGGGTGTGCAGGAGGCAGCTGATGGATGATTCTCTCTCATCGATGTTTCTAACTCTCTCTCCCTCTCCCTTCCTCTCTGAAATCAATAAAAATATGTTTTTTTAAAAAAATGAGGGTGCTGATCACCTCCGGGGAGGAGGCGGCGGGGGGCCACTCGGTGTCACCTTTAAAATTACTCGTTAACCTGCGCCTGTGTGTTTATGCTTTTTTTTTCCCCAGAGAGGAAGGAGAGGGAAAGAGAAAGATCAATGACGACAGAGCATCGTGGACCGGCTGCCGCCTGCACGCCCCCGCGCTGGGGATGGAGCCCGCAGCCCGGGCCTGCGCCCTGACCGGGAGTCGAACTGTGACGCTGACCACTGAGCCACGCCGGCCGGGCGGCTTATGCGTTCTTTCCCGTGGCGGCGCCTGCACGGAGAGAACACGCCAGCCAACCATCGTGTTTCCCGTGGGCAGAGCGCCGGACGGCGCCCGCACAGCTGGCCGCGGCCCCAGCTCCTCCACGGGCGGACGGCGTGACCCTGGGCAAGCTCCCGCCACTCCGAGCGCCGCCTTCCCATCCGGAAAGCGGGCCGCTCCCCTCGACGGTCCCCCAGGCCCGCTCCTCCCAACCCCTCTCGGTCTTGACGGGACTCCCCGCAGCCCCCGCCTGCCCGCGGCAAACCCTCGGCGGGGTCAAGTCAGGTCAAGTTCTCCCAAACCCCCGCGGCCCCCACGCCACGCCTGCGCTCGCTCTGCAGAAAGGGAAGCGGCGCCCGCGTGAGATGAGCGAACCGCAGGGCGAACCGCAGGGCGGGCGCGGCGGAAGCCTCCGGTGAGCCCCGGGCCCCGCAGGCTTGGGCACGGGCCTCCGGAAGGGACACGGCTGCGTTTGGGGATCCGGGATCCGGGCCGGGCAGGGGGAGGAGGGGGGCCTAGCACGGCTCCTTCGCCGCGGGGCCGCCCGGCGCATCCTTTCGCGCCCGGTGTCAGGGTCCCTCACGGCGGCAGGCAGCAGCCCAGACAGCCGGCGGGAGGAGGCGGGCTGATGCTTCATTTCCCTTCTCCAGCGACAGCCGAGGCGTGCGGCCCCACGCAGCTCTCCGTGAAGCCGCCGGAGAGGTCCGATGCCCGCCAGCAGCGGCTGTGGCCCCACCAGAGAGGGCCCGGCCCGGCCAATGCGGGGCACAGAGTCGGGGGGTGGGGGGCTGAGGGGCAGCCCTGAGCCCTGCCCACGAGCACCCCCAGCCCCAAGTCCATCAGTCCCTGCTCCCAGGCCCCCGGCCGGGCGAACCACACGGCCGTCACAGCCATCACAGCCCCCCCCCCCCCCGTCACCCACACGCAGGCCGGACCCACGCCCCCTCCCAGCCCCGCCAGGCGGGCACCATCCCCGCCCTGTGTCAGAGGCCACCGCACAGCCAGGGAGGGGCGGGGAGCTGGGGACCCGGCGGCTGCCCTCGGCTGCCCATCCTCCACCCCACACCCCCAATGTAGCCCCGAGCGTGCTCCTCAGACCCCCCCCCCCCCGCCATCTCCTCCTCATCACAGGGGCTGGGGTGGGCCGTCTGCAGAGAGGCGGCCGACAGCAGCAAGGAGACGCCAGGAAGGAGCTGGTATCGACCGCCACGGGAGGAGGGGGGCCGCGGGGGCAGCCGGGCTCCGGGCCAAGCACAGGCCAAGGCCGGGCCGCGCAGGCGGCTGCACCCAGAGGCTATCTGTCCGTCCACCTGTCTGTGCCCCACCGGCCCCGACGGCCCCCGGGGCCTGGAGCCGCCCTCCTGGGAGACTCCTTTTGCAGACGGGGACGCCGAGGCAGAGAGGCAAAGCTCCCCGGGGTTCCCACAGCCGGGAGGGGCACGCAGGCATCGCCGCACCAGACACCCCGCCCTGGAGCCCCGGCGGGGAGACGGGGGAGCAGGCTCCCTGGGAACGGGGCACGGGGTCGGGGGGGGGGGGAGACCCTCAGCGGCCCCATCCCAGGCTCCTGAATAATTCAGGTCCTGCAGGGAGGAGCACAGGGCGAGCGCCCCCAAGTGTCAGCTGCTGGGTCCCAGGGAGGGGCTGCCTGGGCCGGGACCTGAGGTCGCAGGGACACGGGGTCTGGGCCATGAGCGGCCGCAGGGACGCCGGGCGCCGCCATTCGGGAGAGCAAGGCCGCTGTGGGGCCATCGATCCCCAGAAGCAATTAATTGTCGGGGTCAGAGAGAGGAAGGAGGTTTGTCCCAGGCCCCAGGGGACAGACCAGCCGTCCGCTAGCCCAGGCGGGAGGTCCTGACAGGGGGCAGGGGCCTCCATGCAACCTCTGGCACCCCCTTTCCCTGTCTCTGCCCGCCCCACCCCCCACAGGCCTTCTGCATGCTCCCCACTCACAGGCCCAACCCTCCAGGGCACAGCGTCCGTGACTGGGCACCGGGAGGGCCCAGCCATCCTGCCCGCGGTGCCCACTGCACAGACGGGGACGCGGCGTCCCAGCAGCCCAGGACCTCGCCTGACCCCCCGAGGCTGTGTCCTCCGCTGTGAAATGGGGGTCACCACCGGGGTGGCTAACACCAGGTCGCCTCGGGCCCCCATCCCAGCTTGCCATTTGGCAAAGCTTTGCTTCTCTGCGCCTCGGTTTCCCCATCTGTGAAACGGGGGTGATGCCGGGGGCTACTTGGCGGGACGCATACAGCCTGGCCCCGCAGCAGGTGCCGAGTTCAAGCTCGCCACTGGGGCTCCCCGCCCCCAGCCCTGCTCAGGTGTCAGTCCGTCACCTCCCGCAACTGGGAGACCCCGACTCCAGGCCCCCGGCCAGGCCAGAAAGAGACGCCTCGGAGCACAGGCCCCCGCCGGCCTCTGCAGCAGCACCCGCTGGGAGACTCCAGCGTCGGTGGCCGCCATCCACACCCCAGGCTCGGTGGCCGGCGGTCAGGAAGAACAGAAGTGCCCTCACTCTGGCTGGTGTGGCTCAGTGGATAGAGTGTTGGCCTGTGAACGGAAGGGTCCCGGGTTCGATTCCGGTCAAGGGCATGTATCTGGGCTGCAGGCTCCATCACCAGCCCGGGCGGGGGCGGGGGGGGGGGGCACGTGCAGGAGGCAGCCAATCGATGTGTCTCTCTCCCCCGCCCTTCCACTCTCTCTCGGGAACTGATGGGAAAATATCCCGGGGTGCGGACTCAGCACCCAGACGCACACAGCCCTCCACCCAGACCCGCGGAGGACAGGGCATGGGACCCCCGTGAGGCTCACCCCCTGTCAGCCACGCCCCCCCCCCCGCCCTGTGCCTGCACCGGACCCCTTCACACACACCCCTGGACGGGCGCAGCCCCTCCCTCGCGGCCCCACCACCCAGGCGGGACCACGGAGGCCGGAGGCAGCCCGGGCGCCTTTCGCAGGAGCCGAGCTCGGCTCGCAGGTGCTCAGGAGCGGGGTCACCGGGGCCGGGGAGGCGCTGAGTCAGAGCGAGAAGCTGGCGGAAACCGAAAGCGCCGCGGCCGGCCGAGCGCTCCCTCCCGGGAGTGAGCTGCGCTGATTCACCGTCAGCCCAGCGCCGTGCTGGAAAGTTCCTGCTCCCGTGGCCGGCGTGGGGGGGGGGGGGGGGCACGGGACGGACAGCCACCAGGCTGGGGCCATGACCCGCCCAAGTCTGTGCA
Organism: Cnephaeus nilssonii; assembly: GCF_951640355.1. NCBI lineage: Eukaryota > Metazoa > Chordata > Mammalia > Chiroptera > Vespertilionidae > Cnephaeus > Cnephaeus nilssonii. The sequence goes on along the minus strand of NW_027645451.1, from coordinate 17,862 downwards.
GAGGTCACTCCCAGACTCACAACTGCCCCTCGAGGCCGGCAGCCCCGGCCACTCGGTGACCTCGGGGAGCCGTGACCTCGGGGAGCAGTGCCCTCGGGGAGCAGGGCCCTCGGAAAGCAGTGACCTCGGGGAGCCGTGACCTCGGGGAGCAGGGCCCTCAGCAGGCAGTGCCCTCGGAAAGCAGTGACCTCGGGGAGCCGTGACCTGGGGGAGCAGTGACCTCGGGGAGCCGTGACCTCGGGGAGCAGGGCCCTCAGCAGGCAGTGCCCTGGGGGAGCAGTGACCTCGGGGAGCAGTGACCTCGGGGAGCCGTGACCTAGGGGAGCAGGGCCCTCGGGGAGCAGTGCCCTCGGAAAGCAGTGACCTGGGGGAGCAGTGACCTCGGGGAGCAGGGCCCTCGGCAGGCAGTGCCCTGGGGTGTCTGTGGCTGCAGGGCAGGCAGCAGAAGAGTCGCCCCCGCCCCCAGGACAGGCGTCCTCCCTCCCTGCTGGGCTCAGCCCCCGGGAGGCCAGAAGCCCAGCGCGGTGACCTCGGGGTCGGGCCTGGACCCTGGCCCGTCCACTGCTTCCCGCTGTGAGCCCGGCGGGCGGCTGGCCCTCTGAGCCGGCACCGGTGACACGGAGCCTCTGCCTCCGGGCGGACCCAGAATCTCGGAGCCGCGCGTGCAGTGGGCGCTCCATACACGCACCCCCCTCCCGTCGGGTGAAACTCACGTAAGGTCACGTTAACCGCTACAACGCGGACCGTCAGGGCCTTCAGCACACGGGCAGGGCTGTGCCGCCGTCACCCCTATCGAGTCCCCACGCTTTCCCGTCTCCCCAACAGAAAAGGGACCCCCAAGCCCCTGTGCACACAGCCCCCTCCTCCCCCCCGTAACCACAATCCGCTCTCAGTCCCCCGGGGATGCCTGTTCTGGAGCAGAGAGAACAGCGGGCAAAACACACGGGTGGCCCGGCCGGGGTGGCTCCGTGGTTGAGCTCACGGTTCGATTCCCGGTCAGGGCCCGTGCCGGGGTGGGGACACGCACACCACCCTCCCCGGACCACTTTCAAAAGGCCTGGCCCTTTAAGAAAAGCCTGCCAGAACCGATCCAAACACTAGCTGGCTTTTCTTTTTCTTTTTTTTTTTTTTTTGCCGTCACTTTCACGTATTTCCAGTCCCGAAAGGATTCTGCTCTCGCTTCTCTCGAAGCCGCACTTACTCATCCTGCGTGGGAGCGGCCAGCCCTGCCTCCTCTCACTTCCCGTTACACCGCGGGGGGGGGGGGGGGGGGGGGGACCGTCAAACGGATTGTGTTGTTACTTCCTGAGGAGGAACCTCAGGGCAGAGTCGGGGGGGGGGGGGCAGCTACCCTCAGGGGTGCCGGGGCGCTGGGTGGCCCTGGGCGAGGGAGCCGCCGGGACTCAGTGCCGATGGCCGTGGCTCCTGAGATTGAGCATCGAATGAATGAGTGTGGCATGTTCCAGCCGCTAAGAGATCCACGTAAAAAGCGCAGTCCCCAGGCCGATGCCGCAGCTGAAGGGGCGGGGGGCTGGGGGCGGGGGGCGGGGGGCGGGGGGCGGGGGGCGGGGGGCGGGGGGCCGAGCCCCAGCACGGGCCCCAGCTGGGCAGGGCGGAGGATAAAATCCTGCACTCCCCGCCGGGGCCAGGTGGCTTGCTGCCCGCCAGGCTTTCATCTCCGGGAGATAAGCCGCCTGCTCAAGTTCACGTTCGGGGATCAAATGAACCCACTTAATCGCCTTAGGGATCTCCTCTGAGCCGGCTCCTCGGGGGCCTGGGGAGGAGGACGCGGCCGAGGCCCCTCCGGCCCAGCCCCCACCCACACACCCACAGCCAGACAGAGAGGGGGTGCCCCACCGGCATCCCCCCCACACACCCCCGGGGCCCCACCCGCCTCCGTGACCCCCGAGGGCAGGTCCCTGCACACTGGCCTTCCTAGTCGATGCACAAGCCATCCATCCGCTCGGGGTCACAAAGCCCCTACTGTGCACCACGAGCGTGCGTGGGGCCAAGGGACACGCTTAATCCATCCCCACGGCCACCCAGGAGGCACGGGCTCCCACAAACCCCTCTCCTCTCCGGATGGGGAAACTGAGGCCAGCAAACAGCCAGCCCACGGGGACCCGGCTCCTCACGGGAATCACCTGCAAGCCTCGTTCCATTTCACAGACGGGAAGACTGAGGCAGGAACGGGCCTTCAACCCCCACCAGATCCCAACGTGGCTGGGGGGGCGGGGCACGCGCCTGCCTTGGTCCCCACGGGGGCCCCAGAACCAAGGACAGCTCCCAGCGCAGAGTAGGTGCTTTATGAAAGCCTCCGAGAGAACTCCGGGCGCAGACTCCAAAGAAAACGCCTTATTGGGCCCCTGTGACCTCCAGACAGTCCTCTCTGAGGCCCCCTCCTGTGCCACCAGGGGCCTGGGGAGGGGTGAACCCCAGCTCGGCCCAGCTCAGCCTGTCTGAGCGTGGGGAGGCCATGACTAGGTTGGGTTCGGTGAAACCTGTCGCCCTTTGACCTCTCTGAACCCACAAAGCTGGCGGAGGCGGGTGGCGCACCCCGAAGACAGCAGAGCAGCACCCACGGGGCACACAGCCACCCCGCCCCAGGCGAGCCGGAGCCCCAGGCCGGCACGTGGGAGCCTGAGAACGTGGGTGCGGAGGCCACGCGTCCCACGGAGAAGTGGCTGCCCCGGGGGAGGGGACCCAGGGGGCCCAGGAGTCACCTGTAGGTGGTTGTGAACTTGTTTTTTTTGCCTTTTTTATATGTTTACTAGAGGCCCGGTGCATGAAAATTCATGCACTCGGGGGGCGGGGGGTCCCTCAGCCTGGCCTGTGCCCTCTCGCAGTCCGGGACCCCTCAGGGGATGCCCACCTGCCAGCTTAGGCCTGCTCCCTGGGTGATTGGGCCTCAGCTGGCAGTCGGACATCCCTCTGGCAGCCCGGGAGCCCTCGGGGGATGTCCGACTGCGGCTCAGGCTGGCTCCCAAGGTCGCCTCTGTGGAAGGGGGGGCACTGGGACCACCATGGCTGGCCTGGGGGCGCAGGCTCGCTGGCCCCACCCCTCGCCCACTGGTGGTTCTGCTGTCCAGTCTAATTAGCATATTAGCTCTTTATTATACAGGATTGATTTCAGAGAGGAAGGGAGAGGGAGAGAGAGAGAAACATCCATGATGAGAGCCAGTCATGGACCGGCTGCCTCCTGCACGCCCCCCACTGGGGATGGAGCCCACAACCCGGGCCTGTGCCCTGACCGGGAGTCGAACCCATGACCTCCCGGTTCACAGGTCGACGCTCAACCACAATCACGGAGCCACGCCGACCTGGCTGTTGGTTTGTTTTACATAAAACACAGCCCCCTGGGCCTGGACCGAGGCGGGCAGGTGCACACCCACCCTCCCCCCCTGGCCCCGCGGTGGCCTCCCTGGCACCCAGGCCCCAGGCCAGGTGGGAGTTGCGGGTCCCTGGGGCCTGGCCCCCGAGCCCCCGGGCCAGGAGCCGCTCTGGGCACCTGAGGACCGAGTTCCATTGAATTGGGAGCCTCAGATCCCTGGACGCAGGCCCAGAGGCCCGGGGGCCGGGCGAGTCGGGGAAGGAAGCAGCTGTGGCGTGGCCTTGGGCTCTGAGAATCTGGAACACGGGTCCCCTGGGGACAGGGCCGCGGCCAGAGAAACCCGGCGGGAGACCTGCTCCCGGTTCCTCACGGGAGAGGGCAGACGGCGGACACGGTGGGTTTTCCCCGGCCGTTCCGTGGGGCCAGGGACCCACCCTGGATGCGAAGGAGCTAAAGAATCGGAAAATGACCAGAAGCAACATCCCTGCCTCACGCCACCCCTCCCCGCTCCCCGCTCCGGCTTCTCCTTTTTTCTTTTCTTTAAGCCTCACCCGAGGATATTTCTCCACTGATTTTTGGAGAGAGTGGAAGGGGGAGGAAGAGACAGAGAAATACTGAGAAAAACACATGGACGAGTTGCCTCCTGCACACGCCCCGACCAGGGCCCGGGCTGGGGAGGTGCCTGCAACCGAGGTCCGTGCCCTTGACTGGGAATCGAACCCGGGACCCTTGGGTCCGCAGGCCGACGCTCTATCCACTGAGCCACACTGGCCGGGGCTGCTGCTCCTTTTGCATCTGGTCTTTGCCCTCAGCACAGCCTTTACCGTGTGCAGCCCCTCTCTCCACTCTGTGCCCCTCACCCACCGCCCCCGGCCAAGGCCAAGGCCAAGGTCACGGGCAGCAGGGGCATTCCACGTGGCTCGGCCGCTGTGGGCTCCTCCACACCCCGGCCAGCTGCCCCAGCGCCGCGCCTGGCCCGGGGAAGAGGTGGGGGGTGGGGCCTGGCGCAGACACCGCGGGGACCGGCAGCGGGGCAGGGTGTCCCCGGCTCCCCCTCGGCCCAGCAGGCTCGCCTCGTTAGCCTAACGAGCAGGCCCGGGTGCCAGGCGGTTGCCATGGCCACGGAGACACACCACTCCGCAGCGGCGATGCTCCCGGGGGTCTGCTGCGGCCCGCGGTTCAGGAGGAGGCCGCCCAGGACGAGGGGGGGCCCGAGGCACCCCTTCTCTAGGCGCCCGCGGCCGGGCCTCCAGGACTTCCAGCTGGCAGCGCCGCACAGGGGGGCCCCCCCGGGCCTCAGAGAGACCCCTCCCCCGTCCCCCCCACACACACCTGCCTGCTCGGCGGCACAGAGACCGCAGGGCAGCTGGCCGGGGAGCTGGGAGGTGGCCGCGGCCTGTCAGACTCCCCGGGCGGGGAGAAGGGTCTGCAGGCCCTGCAAGAAGGGGTGGGAAGCCCTGGGGGGCCCTGAGTGAGGTCAGGGGGTACCCGCTGGGCCCCCCCGGCCACTGCGTGCGGAGAAGGGCCACAGGGGCAGGCAGACTGGGGCGCCAGGCAGGAGGCTACGCAGGCTGCGGGCAGGAGGGCGGGCGAGAGGCCCCACATCTGTGGCCCGGGCGGCACACGCCAGGAGGCGGGGCTGGGGTGAGGGGGACCGTGGGCCCCCTTGGGGACAGGCGGGATTGGAGGCCCCTGGGGCACAGCCGTGAGCAAGGAGGACTCCCCGGGGCAGCTCCATGGGTCTGTGAGCCCCGGACACGTTCCACTCAGCGGTGAGGTGTGTCCTTCACGCCCATTTCACCGCCGGGTAAACCGAGGCGCCCTGCCTGCAGAGCCTCCGGGACTGTCCGAGGCCGCGCTATGCAGCCTGCACAACATCCACGTGGGACGGCCCTCGGGCTCGCGGCTCCTCGTTCGAGCCCGGAAACACAGCCCGGGTCCCGGAAACCAAGCCCCCCGCCTGGAGGCAGGAGGTGGGGCCCAGGGAAGCAGGACTCCAGGAGCCTCGAGCCCCCCCCCCCCCCCCGCCCCCAGGCCGGCGGGGACTCCTCCAATCCCACCTCCCACAGCCCAGCCCTGGCTCCCTCTCTCCTCCGCGTCCTTCCAGCTCAAAGCGACACCCCAGGGCGACACCCCGGGGGAAGCAGAGGCACACAGAGCCGGCGCCGCGTCCGGGCTGGTCCCCTGGGCGCGGACGCACCTGCAGGGCTGCCGATGCCACCGGCCGAGACCCCTGAGCCCCGGTCCCTGGATATGGAACAGGCAGCGTCCCCGTGCACCCCGGGGAGCTCACCATCCGCCCCACCCCAGGGCCCCCCGCGGGGGGGGGGCTTGGACACAGGCCGCCAACGGGGCCATCTTTCACCGGCCAAGTCGCTCGCTGCCAGGCGGAGGGACGCCCGCCAATCCCGGTTCTTGCCCAGGCCCTGGCCCTGGTGGGGACCTGCCATCTGCTGCCAGGAGACCCGCCACCCCACACAGGCACTCGGGGGGACAGGCAGGGCAACACCTTGCCAAGTGTTTTCCTCCCTCCGGCCCGGCTCCAGGCTCCCGCCCGCCCCTCGGGAGCTGAGGAACTTGCAGGAATGCACACCGATAAGATAACGCCAGAGAGCAGAGGGGACGGAGCCGTCCGAAATCAGGACGAGCTGCATACCCCCCTCCCCCCCCCCTCCCCCCCGCAGCACAGGCCAGGCCGCACTGCTGCAGGCGAGGCTGCCTGGCCACTCCGAGCTTCCTACCAGCCAAGGCAACAAGGGAAACCAGACGGCGCGCACGTAAAGTTGCAAACATTGCGGAAACCGCGCGGCGCGGGACAGAGGCGCACGTGGCCCTGGAAGGAGGGGGTCAGAGCCTCGGGCACCGGGTGAGGCCAAAATCGTGCCGAAGGTCAGCCCTCCTGTCCGCTGACCGAACCACCCCTCGCCCCACTGCGTTCCACAACAGCACATTCTAACCATGGGCATCCGTACAACGCGACAAGAACAGGGAGCCAGGCCGGGAGGAGGGCCTTAGGGCCTCGGGGTGACCCTCGAACTGACAGTCCTCGCTGGGCCCCCGTGTCCCCACAGGGAAAACCCCGGAAGGTTATGCTGGAATAGTCCTCAGCCGTAGACAGGAATAGAATCTTACCATTTGCGACAGCATGGGAGGGCCTAGAGCCGTGGTCGGCAAACCGCGGCTCGCGAGCCACATGCGGCTCTTTGGCCCCTGGAGTATGGCTCTTCCACAAAACACCACGGCCTGGGCGAGTCAATTTTGAAGAAGTGGCGTTAGAAGAAGTTTACGTTTAAAAAATGTGGCTCTCCAAAGAAATTTTTTTTTTAAGATATTTTATTGATTTTTTTACAGAGAGGAAGAGAGAGGGATAGAGAGTTGGAAACATCGATGAGAGAGAAACAACGATCAGCTGCCTCCTGCACACCCCCTACTGGGAATGTGCCCGCAACCAAGGTACATGCCCCCGACCGGGATCGAACCTGGGACCCTTCAGTCCGCAGGCCGACGCTCTATCCACTGAGCCAAACCGGCTTCGGCTCCAAAGAAATTTTAATCGTTGTGCTGTTGGTATTTGGCTCTGTGGACTCATGAGTTTGCCGACCACTGGCCTAGAGGGTACTGTGCTGAGCGCAATAAGTCAGACAAAGACAAATACCGTATGATTCCAGTTACGCGTGGAAGCTAAAGGACAAAATAAATGGACAAATAAAGTAAGAACAGACTCAGATACAGAGAACAGACCGAGGGCTGCCCGACGGGAGGGGGGTAGGGGGCTGGGTGAAAAAGGTGAAGGGATTACGTACAAATGGGCAGTTCCAAGATACTGACAGTGCCCAGCCGGCGTGGCTCAGCGGCTGAGCATCGACCTGTGAATCAGGAGGTCAGGGTTCGATTCCCGGCCAGGGCACAGGCCCGGGTTGTGGGCTTGATCCCCAGTGGGGGGGCGTGCAGGGGGCAGCCGATCCATGATTCTCTCTCATCATGGATGCTTCTCCCTCTCCTTTCCACTCTGAAATCAATAAAAATGTATATGTTTTGAAAATAAATAAGTAAGTAATACAAATAAAAAGACAAAAGTGAAAAAATAAAAACTTAGCCCTGACCGGTGTGGCTCAGTGGATAGAGCATCGGCCTGCAGACTGAAGGGTCCCGGGTTCGATCCCGGTCGGGGGCGTGTACCTTGGTTGCGGGCACATCCCCAGTGGGGGGTGTGCAGGAGGCAGCTGATCGATGTTTCTCTCTCATCGATGTTTCTGACTCTCTATCCTCTCCCTTCCCCTCTGTAAAAAATCAATAAAATATATATTTTTAAAAAATAAAAGAATGAGGCAGCTCCCTGGACAGCTGACAAGCACCTTCCATGAAGGGCCGGGGGCGTGTGGCCCGCCGACCTCCCCCCCACACCCAGCCGCACTCCGCACAGGAGTCAGGGGCGGGGAAGACATTGACGTTTGAATGGCTCGTCAGTTCACACGTCACAACACGGTCGCCTCTTTCTCCTTCCCCGCCACGGGGAGATGTCAAAGCCGGTGTCCGCGTGCACACGGGGTGAAAACAGGAAGGGGGCCGGCCTGACCCGGGGCCGGAGCCGCTGCCCGGAGGCAGCTGCGAGCTGGGTTAGAATCCAGGCGGGGAAGCCAGGTACCTGTGCGCGCACATCCTCGCCCACCGGGGCGGGCACACGCCCGGGACACGTCCGAGAGGAAGCCGCCCGCCTGGTGTGCGTCTGCCCCGACAGAAACCGGGAGGGCAGGACCGAGGAGGAGGCTTCCCTCGACACCTTTCTGTGCGGATTTAAATTCTTTTTAATTTACTCTTTTTTGGGGAAAAAAAATATACTAATACCTTCAATGATTTCAAAGAGGAAGGGAGAGGGGGAGATAGAAACATCAAAGATGGGACCTCAACACAGGACGAGGCCCAGGCCACGGGCTCTAAAGAACTTGCTGCCAGCCCTGGCTGGTGTGGCTCAGTGAATAGAGCGTCGGTCTGTGGGCTGAAGGGTCCCGGGTTCGATTCCAGTGAAGGGCACATGCCCGGGTAGTGGGCTCGATCCCCAGGTGGGGGGCGTGCAGGAGGCAGCCAATCCATGGATTCTCTCTCTCTCTCTCTCTCTCTCTCTCTCTCTCTCTCTCTCTCTCTCTCTCCCTCTTCCTTCCTCTCTCTGACATCAACAAAAATATATTTGAAAAATACAGATCACAAGTGAAAGTCGCCCCACTGTGTGAGCCTTGGGCCAGCCTGCCTGCCCCCCCCGCCCCCCTGTGCAATGGGAAAAGGCCGACCCTCCAGGACCCTCACGGGCTCAGCTACCACGTCCCCCAGGGCGGCAGGCCAACCTGCAGGGACTCGCCGGGGGCCGCTCCCCGGAGCCCGGTTCTGCGACCGCTAAATAATTCAGAGCCACGTTTTCATTTCCAGAGACACACAGCCCGTCGCCAAAAGGAATGCCAAACGGGCATGACTGTTTAAGATAAAATAGGACTTCAAAGACAGGCCAGGCCTGCCGCCGGCCCCCTCCCGCATCCTGCAGGGCCGGGTTCTCGGTCGGCTGCCTCCCACCCCCACCCCCACCCCCGGGGAAAGATCTTCAGGTGCTCAAATAAGACACACACATTTCTCCACCGCAGAGCGCAGAGCAGGTCTGCAGGAAATTCCTGCTGCGCCAACTCGCCCTTGAATAAGCCCGGGCCCTACCACATCCAAACTGTGTGACCTTGGGCAAGTGGCTTCGCCTCTCTGTGCCTCACTTGCGCGCTCCATACAACGGGACAGTAACGCGCTGAGCCCGTGAAGGGTCACCACGCGGGCTCCTGTGGAGCAGCGGCCGCGGCACACGCTACGTGCCCGATGCGCTGGCTGCTACTGCCGGCGGGTGACGCCCCGCAGATGTATTTCCCAGCTCCCGGGCTGAAAGGTCACCTGGCAGGGGACGGCGTCCATGCCCCGCCGCCAGCACCCTCGGCGATGCCCGCCAACCTTTCCCAAGCCTCGCTTCCCGGGGCCTCGCGGACCCGCCTGGAGGGGAGACAAGGCCTCTTCAGAGCCCTCCTGGCCCAGCCCCCCCCCCCCCCCCCCCCCGGCGCAGAGCAGGAGCTCCCAGCTCCCGCCAGCTGTTCTCCCGTCGGAGCCCAGTCTCGGGGGCCACCCAGGGGGGCTGCTGCGGGCGTGGAGAGATGGAGAGGAAACCAGGAGGGAATGCACTCAGACACACACACACACACACAAACGCGTGCACGCACATACACACAGACACACACACACAGTGCACACACATGCGTGCGCACAATGCACATACACAGACACGCGCAGTGCACGTATACACATGCGCACACATGCACACAGAGACAGAGAGACACACAGCACTCACAGTGTGCACACACATGCGTGCACACACATACACATGTGCGCGCATGCACACAGGGACACATAGCACTCACAGACACACAATGCACATGCACACACGCACACACATACACAGTGCACACACATGCGCCCACACACACACACAGGCCCTCAGCCCCCTACTGTCAGGGGCAGGGGGTGTGGGATCTGGGGTTCGGAGAGCTGTCGGGGGGAAGGGGTGGCAGTTAGGTGTAGGTGGGAAACCCTCTCCCCCAAAAATCCCAACCAGCCACCAAGGTCTCCGCCCACAGGCCTCAGGTGGGGGGTGGGTACAGAGAACAAGGTACCGCCCCCCCCCACACACACACACACACACACACACAGTCAGGGGGGAACAGGCCTGGCAGCCGGCACATCCAGCCTGAATGGCAAGACGCTGGGGGCCAGGCCTCCTGGGCCACTTTCCCACGCGCCCGCCCGCCAGCCCGCCCGCGGGTGCCAGCGGGTGCGTGCCAGCGCCACCCCCCCCCCCCCCGCCTGTGCCCAGAACAATCGGCCTCCCCAGCCTGCGCTTTCACGCAGCGCGGCCGTGTTCGCAGAGCTCTCCGAGGCCTGTCGGCGGTGGGAGGAGGAGTATTAATTGGGGGAAAAGAGCAGATTATGCCAAATAAATCCTTCCCACGTAGCCAAACCCCGGCCGGGGGAGGGAGCGGGGTGCGCACAGCCGCACGAGGGGTCTCCATCCCTCACCAGGGCCTGACAGCCACATTACCATCTACATGGATCCGTCAATAGTATTGATCCTGAGCAGGCGTAAATAGCTCAGTGGGAAGAGGCCGGGCCCACTCGCTCCCGCCCCCACGTCTGGGTCCACAGACTCCCCGGGCACCCGGCGGCCGCGGCGGTAAATTTCCAAGCAGGGACAAGGCCGCGGGCCTGGGGAAGCCAGACAGCGCCGCCCCAGATGCCCCTCACAGCCCGCCACCGGGTCACCACGCACAGCCTGCTCCGGGCACAGCAGCTCCCGGCTCCCAGAGCTCATCAGACTCGGTCTGTGCATCTGGGCAGTGGGCACAGGGCACCCCGGCCCTTCTCCATTCTCAAGGGCAACAGCCAAGGGGATGGACTGAAGGCCGCCCTCCCTCCCCGAACCCCCCCCCCCCCCGCGCGCCCCAGGCCCAATCTCACAGGATTTCCCGGTCATTGGGGTAAAGGGTTAAAGGCCACGCTGCAGAAGCCTGGGACCACGATCCCATGGCCACGGTGACACGCACACGCACACGCCCCTTCCGTGCACTGTCACCTTCGGTCCCCACCACAACCCCGTGGCCGCGGGACCGTGATCCCAGCCCCCTTGGCAGACGAGGAACCTGAGGCGCAGAGAGGTCAAGCGCTTTGTCCAAGGTCACACAGCCAGGACAGGGGCCAACGTGGAGCTGGGCCCCGGGAGCTGGGCGGCAGGGTGGGCTCCTCCGAACGGCTGGCTGTCCCGGTTCCCACCTCCTCCCACCCCTCCATGGGACCACGAAAAGGCCACCTGCAAGGACGGCGCCCTGGGACCCCCCCACCCCCACCCCGTCCCACCTCCCCTCAGGCCCCAAGGAGCCCCTCAGATCAAAGCAGCCGCCAGAGCCAGATCTGGTGGGAAAAGGGCACCGTCATGGCCACTGATACCACAATCCACCGGGCCCAGGACTCCCCTTCCAGCCCACAGGGTCTCCTCTCCCCCGCTCCCGCCCTCCCTCGCACATCCTTCCCCAAATCTGCAAAAGAGAAAAAAAATCATAATAAAACCAGTTCTCACCAACAGGGGGGGGGGAGGCGGGGGAGGAAGGGAGGAGGCTGGGCCGACAGAACAGACCCGCCTCCGCCGCCGGCACCAGACCCACAGGGCGCTGCAGGCGGCGGGGGAGACACTCGCTTCCCCCCAAAACAAGCCTCAGTGTAACCAGGATGGGGCCCAGCGGCGGCTCCGGGTACAGCGTGTCCCTCGCGCCCGCCTGGCCTGCTTCCTCCCCCAGCTCTTCGCTGCCAGCACCGGGGGCGGGGAAGGCGCGCCCCACGGCCCCCCCTCCCCCTGCAGGTCTCGGGGGAGGTTCCCCCACAACTAGGGCCCGGGGCCTCGGGTCCGGCCCGAGCGGGGTCAGCTCTGCCTTCCAACTTCCCAAACTAGTGGCATCCCGAGTGTCTGCGCAGCCGGGGGAGGGGCCAGGAAGAGGCCCAATGAGGCGTCACCGCCGCGGGAGGGAGGCCCAGGCCCCGGGGGCACCGGCCGCGGGGGAGGGGGGCACAGGCGCCTCTCCCAGGGGGACCCCCGCCCAGCGCCCTCGGGTCGCGTGCCCAGGAGCGCCCGCGGCCAGGGCCACCCGCGCCCCCGCCGGCTGGCAGAACCCCCCCGCCATGCGCCCTCCCACAGCAGTCAGGCCGGAGACCTGGGGGTGCCGTGTCCAGGGGCTCCCCAAACCCGCCGCGCCGGCTGAAATAAGGCGCAGTGTCACCCCCCAACTCTGGGGCTGCTACGCGAGGAGGCAGGCGCATGGCGGCCAGGCCCCACAAGATGGGGGGCTGACCTCCGCATTTCCAGGGCGCCCACCCCCCCTCCCCACGCCACTTCCCTCCTTCCCGCCCCCTCGCTGGGGAGCTGGAGTTCCCCTAAGTTCCCCGGCGCCCCCACGCACGCGGGCTGCAGCGCTGATGGGGCGCCTGGCTCCCCAGCAGGCCAGCCCCCGAGAGCGCCAACTCCGGAGCGCAGGGCCCCGCCAACTCCGCCGCGTGCGCCGCCGCTCTCCCCGCGGCCCCCGGAAGCGCGCCCCGCGCCGCCCCCCGCCCGCCCTCCGCGGGGACCCTCGACCCCAACTCACCTCGCCGGGGTGGCGGCGGCGGCGGCGCCCAGGCTCAGGGCGCGCTCGGGCCGCCCGGGCGCTCAGGCAAGTGGCGGTGCAGCCAGGACCAGGGGCGCGCAGCAGGCCCGGCCTCGAGCCGCGGGGCGAGCCTCCCGCCGCCGCCTCCTAGGGCGCCAGCCCCGGGTCCCCGGCCCGCAACTTGGCGCGCATCGCGGGGCGCAGGGCGCGGGCGCACGGCTGGGGCGGGGCACGGGCGGACGCGGGGCTCCGATGCGGCCCGGCCTGCCCGCGGCTCCGCTCCCCGGCGGCGACGGCGGGAGGGGGAGCAGGGGGCGGGGCGGGAGCCGGGGAAGCGGTGGCTCCCCGCCCGCACCGACGCGCCCGGCCCGGCCCCCTCCGGCTCCTTAAAGGGCCCGCGTCGCCTCCGCGGGTCCTGCGCGCACTCACTGGCGCGCGCGCACGTTGCCACACAGACACTCGCGGGGGCGCGCCGCCGAGTTCCCTCTGGCCCCGCCCCTCGGGGGAGGGAGGAGGAGGGGCAGCGACGGGGGAGGAGAGCACCTCCGGGTCCTGCCCCTCCTCCTCCTCCCGCGGCCGCGCGGCGTCCTCCGGCTCCCCAGCCCCTGATGCTTCTTCCCTGGAATCGCGTTCCAGCCGTTAAATTATAGCTCAGGGGCGGCCAGCGGATGGCGGGGGGCCGCACGCGAGGGCCGCACACGGGGCCTTTAGGGACACGCACTGCCGCGCAGGGCCCCGCGCGGTGGAGCTCGCCCGGGAACTGTTGCACACAGTAGGACTCTCACCGGGGGGCCTGCACACGGGGCCTCAGCAGATGGAAGATGAAGTTCCGGTGAACGCGGGGACACACACAGCCCCCCGCGCCGGGGGAGCGCAGGCTGGGCCCCGGACTCCGGTGTAAGATCACCCACAGGCCGCGGCGGGGACACGCACGCGAGCTCCCACGCCCGCGGGCCCACCCACCACGGGGCCCGGCTCCCGGGGGCGGGGATTTCCGTGTGTCTGCGGCTCTGACACCGCGGGCACCGAGAATGCGTCGTGCGTGCACGGCCCGCGGGGACACTCGGGGACACGGTGCTCAGACGCGATGCGCCAGGCTGGCTGGCGGGGGGCCGGGCGCACTCACTGGGGCGCGCACCTCTGGAGGGAGCGGCAGCGCCCAGACAAGCCCACGCGTGGACGCTCCCCGGGGACCCCCCCCCGGCCGCCCTGACAACGGTGTGTCCTCATTCGCCCCCTCCTGTCCCCCCCAGGGGGCCCCCCCAACCCGGGAGCGCTTTCTGAGCAGCCGCGGGCCCGGGGCGGGCCAGGCCGCAGCGCTCTCCCCTCTCCTTCCCCTAAATGTGGAAGAGTTTGAAAAAAAAATTTTTTTTTTCAGTTCAACTTTCCTTTTTTGGAGCGACGGCTCAGCAGATTCGGTTCTGCCATCTGCCAACATCTGAGAACCCCTGGGGAGCGGGCCGGCGGCGGGGGGGGGGGGGGGGGGCGGGCGTTTCCAGGGGCCCGGCGGCTCCCCCTCCCGCCGGCGCAGGGGGTGCCGGCTTCCCCTGTAGCCACGGGTCCCTCTGGGCCCCCTCAGGCTGCGAGCGTTCTTGGGGGGGCGGGGGGGGAGAGGGCAGGAGGAGGGAGCACCTGGGCCTCAGGAAGTCTGGAATGAGGGAAGTGGATGCCGAGGGGCGCGTTTGGAACAGGATGGGGGTCACAGGTCAATGTCCCCACCAGCTGCCAAGCAGACCGTGGGAACCACAAGCAACACGCGAGCCCAGCCTGGGGGTGGGGCCAGGGGCGGGTGGGAGGCCAGAAGCGGGGAGCCCTCCCCACCAGGCAGCCTCCGCAGCCCGCACCCCAAGGTGTCACCTAAGGGCACTCCTGGGAGATGGCGCTGGAGGAGGGGCGGGGCACCTTCAGGGGTTCCTTCTCCTGGTTCCCTGCCCCCCAAGGGTGCCCTGGGGCTCTGGATGAGGCTGTGGGCTCAGGAGAGGGTCCCGGAGGCTGGTGGCTGTCCGCCTCACGGATGGAACGGGGAGGAAAGCATTTTCCCGAAGAGGGTTTGCCCTTTTCTTCCCCACCCCGGTCTCCTGGGCCGGCTCGTCCTCATGGGCTGCGGGGCGCAGGACCAGCGCGAGTCCTCGGGGGCCACCACCCTCCAGGAACCCTCAGATGTGGAGGGGCGTGGGTGTCCCGGCATGGATCCCACATGACAGGTGGGGAAACTGAGGCCCGGGGAGATTCAGAACCTCAATCGCTGGACCCACTCAGCTAGCGATTCCAGATGGGTCCTCCGAGCCCTGTCTCTCCGCGGGGAGGAGCCCCTGCCCACCCCCAGCACCCACAGACGGGCGCCCGCACCCCACTTCCTGCTCTGGGCGCCCATGGCCGCTGGGCTTGGAGTGGCAGCCCCAGGAGGGGGAAGGGCCGCCTTGAAAAATTAGCAAGGAACGCTGCGCCCCAAACAGCCTCTCCGGAGGCCCCCCGAGCCCCCAGAATGCGGGTTAGCTAAGAGCTCCCCAAACATCTCCTTAAGCCTGCACAAGGGAAAGACTTCCAACACACCCACTTTCTGGGCCAGGGGACTGAGACCCGTAGGGAGGTCACCCAAGGCCCTTGGGCAGCGCGTGGTACGCGGCCCTGACCAGACTAGAAGTGGGGGAGGGGACGTCGCATACCGTCTTTCCCTCCTGAGCACTCGGCCAACTCCTAAACCCCTCCCTGCCCCAGGGCCTTTGCACACGCCTTCGCCTCTGCCTGAGACAGCAACCTCCTAACCTCAGGTCCCAGCCCAATGTCCCGTCCTTAGAGAGGCCTTCGCCGGACCCTCTATCCCAAACCCCAAGGCACTTGCTGGCACGTCACCCTATCCCTGCCCTTCGCCTTCCTCGCCGACGAGAAGGCCTAGATCACAGCACACGTACCGCCGCTTGCCACCAGAATGTCCGCGCCGTGCCGCGGAGACCTCCTCTCACCAGCTCACTCACTGCTGCATCTCGGCACCCAGTAGGCACTCAGTGAGGACGTGAATCCCTGTAACACCGGGGAGAAGGAGAGGGGGCTGTCTGGCTCAGACCCGGGCCCTGCGCCCCTGTTTTCGAACACTCTCTCCTCTGGTATGTTCCAGAGACGAGCCTTCTCCTCCCTCCAGGGGCCTCCACCTCTAGGCAGGTGGGGGAGCGCCCGGGGCACAGCCCAGGTCTGAACACCCAGGAGATGCCCATGTGGGCTGAGTCCATCTGGGCCACAAGATGTCATCGAACCTGCAGCGCCCCCCCCCCACCCCCATGGCCCTGGGCAGCCCAGCGAGGCCAGGCTCCAGCACAGCCCTGAGCCTCCTGGACCCCCCATGTCCATGAGCCCTGGACACACAGGACACTGCTCGCTCCCACGGCCTCAGGCGCCGACAACCCAAAACGCCCTGGGAGCCGAAACCGGTTTGGCTCAGTGGATAGAGCGTTGGCCTGCGGACTGAAAGGTCCCAGGTTCGATTCCGGTCAAGGGCATGTACCTTGGTTGCGGGCACATCCCCGGTGGGGGGTGTGCAGGAGGCGGCTGATCGATGTTTCTCTCTCATCGATGTTTCTAGCTCTCTATCCCTCTCCCTTTCTGTAAAAAATCAATAAAATTTATTTAAAAAAAAAAAAAAAAAACGCCCTGGGAACACGCCAGGGGCAGGCCCAGACCCTGCGGGCACACGACCGTGTTTTCCTTCCTTTCTTTGTTTAGGGCACATTTGTATTTTACTGATTTACTTGTTCCCCATCACCGCGTTTCCTTACTTTGCATGGCCTTTATTTTTTAAATATATTTTTATTGATTTCAGAGAGGAAGGGAGAAGAAGAGAGATGATGAGAGAGAATCACAGACCGGCTGCCTCCTGCACGCCCCACACTGGGGATCGAGCCTGCAACCCCGGCCTGTGCCCTGACCGGGAATCGAACCGTGACCTCCTGGTTCCTAGGTCGACCCTCCACCACCGAACCATGCTGGCCTGGCGGGGCTTGAGGGCCTTGAAAACAGGGTTGAAACTCAGAAGCCCACAGGGCCTGCTCTGGGCATTGGAGGTGGGTGGGGCCTGGGGCACACCCCCACGCCTGTCTCCAGCTTTCACAGGCACCCTCTGTTCACAACACGAATGTGGGTGGTCAAGCCCCCAAGAGCCTGGGTGTGCTGCTGGGGGAGGGGGTGGGAGGAGGGGTGGGGGGAGGGGGGGAGCTGTGTGAGACCCCTGCAGAGAGCAGTAGCTCCCAGGCCTGTGTTCCACTCCGGCGATGTCCACGCAGAATGGTGGGGGGCCTGGGGGGGGCGCGGAGGCAGGGGGAGGAGGTAGAGCCTTCTCTAGCGGGCAGGGAGGGGACGCTGTTTCCAGAATGCAGGCAGGAGGAGAGAAAGCCTGCTTGCAAATCACGCATCCCCGCTTTGCTCATTCTGTCCTACTGTGTGCGGGCACCGTGGGAGTCCGTGGTGCAGGAGACCAGCCCAGCCCTGAGGCAGGGCACCCGGTGGGGCGCGGGCACTCCCGGTCCCCCGAGGACGGCGAGGCCTGTGCTCGGAAGCCCTGGAAGCTCCATCCTGCGTCCAAGCAGGTCAGCGGACGCGGGGGAGCCGGAGGGAGGCCGCAGGGGCTGCCCAGCTCCCGCCCTGGCCTGCAGAGGAGGCAGGGGCCCCGGCCCGTCCGTCCTCGGTCCTGCAGAGTGTCCCCGAGCTGTCACTCGGAGCCCCCCAGCCCCGGAACCCCAGCGCACACAGCTGCCTCGTCACCCCCGCGGCCCCCGGTGAAGTGGGCGCCTTATTTATGACACTTCAGAGAGGAGGAAGCGGGAGGGAGACCAAACCCTGTCTGATAGGCCTGATTATCTCCCGAGATAAACAAGCCGCTGTCTCCCAGCCCGTGCTTCTGGGGTGTTCTCCCCCCCCCCCCCCCCCCCGCCTCCACCAGGGCCTCGGCTTCAGCCTCTGTCCCAGGCGGAGAGCTGGAGCAGCCAGGAGGGGAGCCGGGGCTGGGCAGAGCCGAGCGGGGTGCTCGGCGGGCAGCGGCGGCTACGTGGGTCCCGGGCCCCCTCCAGGGCGGCAGCAGCAGCTGTGGACGAGCCGGGGAAACAGGCCGAGCCTGGGACGGGGGGGGGGGGGGGGGGGGCAGGCGCCAGGGTGTGTGGCTCAGCGGAACAGCAGGTGCAGAGCTGGGCGTGCAGTTGGCACCTTTTGTGCAAAATGGGGGGAGGGGGGGATGTGCTTGTGCTTGTCCGGGAGGGTAGTCTGTAGTTCAGTAGCACCTACTATGTGCTAGGCGCCACAGGAGGGGCAGGGGACTCGGCAGGGCCAAGATCAGAAAAA
>NW_027645452.1:0-46795 GCF_951640355.1 Cnephaeus nilssonii | reverse complement strand
TGTGTGTGATGTATGTGTGTGGTGTATGTGTGGTGTGTGTGTAGTTGTGTGTGTGTGGTGTGTGTGTGATGTACGTGTGTGTGGTGTATGTGTGTGTGGTGTGATGTATGTGTGATGTATGTGTGGGGGTGATGTATGTGTGTGATGTATGTGTGTGGTATGTGTGGGGGTGATGTATGTGTGTGATGTATGTGTGTGGTGTGTGTAATGTGTGTGTGGAGTGTGTGGTGTGTGTGACATGTGTGGTGTGTGTGATGTATTTGTGGGGGGGTGTGCGGTGTGGTGTGTGTGTGTGTGATGTATGTGTGTGGTGTGTGTGATGTATGTGTGTGGTGAGTGTGTGTGATGTATGTGTGTGTGTTTGTGTGATGTATGTGTGTGGTGTGTGTGTGAGATGTATGTGTGGGGGGGTGTATGTGATGTATGTGTGTGTGGTGTGTGATGTATGTGTGTGGTGTGTGTGTGTGGTGTGTGTGTGGTGTGTGATGTATTGTGTGGTGTGTGATGTATGTGTGTATGTGTGTGTGATGTATGTGCATGTGTGGGTGTATGGTGTGCGTGATATATGTGTGGTGTGTGTGTGTGTGGTGTGTGTGATGTATGTGTGTGTGGTGTGTGTGGTGTGTGTGGGTGGTAGGGGTGTATGGGGGTGATGTATGTGTGTGGGGTGTGTGTGGGGTGTGTGTGTACTATGTGTGTGGGGTGGGTGTGTATGTGTGATGTGTGTTTGTGGTGTGTGTAATGTATGTGTGTGGGGTGTGTGGGGTGTGAGTGGGGGTGATGTATGTGTGTGGTATGTGTGGGGTGTGAGTGGGGTGGGGGGGTGATGTATGTGTGTGATGTATGTGTGTGGTATGTGTGGGGTGTGAGTGGGGTGGGGGTGTGATGTATGTGTGTGATATATGTGTGTGATGTATGTATGTGATATATGTGTGTGATGTATGTGTGATGTATGTGTGTGGGGTGTGTGGGGTGTGAGTGGGGTGGGGGTGTGTGATGTGTGTGTGATGTGTGTGTGTGGTGTATGTGTGTGGTATGTGTGGGGTGTGGGGGTGATGTGTGTGTGTGGTGTGTGTGGGGTGTGAGTGGGGTGGGGGTGTGTGATGTGTGTGTGATGTGTGTGTGTGGTGTATGTGTGTGGTATGTGTGGGGTGTGGGGGTGATGTATGTGTGTGGTGTGTGTGGGGTGTGAGTAGGGTGGGGGTGTGTGATGTGTGTGTGTGGTGTATGTGGGGTGTGGGGGTGATGTGTGTGTGTGGTGTGTGTGGGGTGTGGGGGTGATGTGTGTGTGTGGTGTGTGTGGGGTGTGGGGGTGATGTGTGTGTGTGGTGTGTGTGGGGTGTGAGTGGGGTGGGGGTGTGTGATGTGTGTGTGATGTGTGTGTGTGGTGTATGTGTGTGGTATGTGTGGGGTGTGGGGGTGATGTATGTGTGTGGTGTGTGTGGGGTGTGAGTGGGGTGGGGGTGTGTGATGTGTGTGTGATGTGTGTGTGTGGGGTGTGAGTGGGGTGGGGGTGTGTGATGTGTGTGTGATGTGTGTGTGTGGTGTATGTGTGTGGTATGTGTGGGGTATGGGGGTGATGTGTGTGTGTGGTGTGTGTGGGGTGTCAGTGGGTCGGGGGGCTGCTTTCCAGGGAGGGGGCCGAGCCCAGGAGCCCCGGGGCGGCCGAGGATGCTGCAGGCGGTGAGCTTCCTCTGCCTCCGCCCACCAGCCCTCTCCTGCCTGCCAGAGCCAGGGCTGCTCCAGAAAAGGCCCGGGGCTGCTGGTGAGGCCCCGCCCCGGGAGGCTGAGCCCGCTGACAGCTGAGGAGCTGAGAGCACACAGAGGCCCTCTCTCCAGGCCCCAAATCAGCACTGGCCACCCCACAGGGTCCTTGGCCTTTACCCACCGCTGCCTGAGCTCCCGAGCCTCAGGCCCATAGCCACGTGCAGTGCAGGCCCCAAGACACCGAGGAACCCCGAGGCTGTGCACGGTCACCCAGCCTGAAGCCAGTGAGCCAGCAGGCCCTGCAGCTGTCCGAGCCAACTGCCCCAACCCACAGCTGTCCGAGCACACTGCCCTGGCCCACAGCTGTCCGAGCACACTGCCCTGGCCCACAGCTGTCCGAGCACACTGCCCCGACCTACAGCTGTCCGAGCACACTGCCCTGGCCCACAGCTGTCCGAGCACACTGCCCTGGCCCACAGCTGTCCGAGCACACTGCCCCGACCTACAGCTGTCCGAGCACACTGCCCCGACCCACAGCTGTCCGAGCACACTGCCCTGGCCCACAGCTGTCCGAGCACACTGCCCCGACCTACAGCTGTCTAAGCACACTGCCCCGACCTACAGCTGTCCGAGCACACTGCCCCGACCTACAGCTGTCCGAGCACACTGCCCTGGCCCACAGCTGTCCGAGCACACTGCCCTGGCCCACAGCTGTCCGAGCACACTGCCCTGACCCTGCAGCTGTCCGAGCACACTGCCCTGACCCTACAGCTGTCCGAGAACACTGCCCCGGCCTACAGCTGTCCGAGCACACTGCCCCGGCCCACAGCTGTCCGAGCACACTGCCCCGACCTACAGCTGTCCGAGCACACTGCCCTGGCCCACAGCTGTCCGAGCACACTGCCCTGGCCCACAGCTGTCCGAGCACACTGCCCTGGCCTACAGCTGTCCGAGCACACTGCCCTGGCCCACAGCTGTCCGAGCACACTGCCCTGGCCCTACAGCTGTCCGAGCACACTGCCCTGGCCTACAGCTGTCCGAGCACACTGCCCCGACCTACAGCTGTCCGAGCACACTGCCCTGGCCCTACAGCTGTCCGAGCACACTGCCCTGGCCCTACAGCTGTCCGAGCACACTGCCCCGACCCACAGCTGTCCGAGCACACTGCCCTGGCCCACAGCTGTCCGAGCACACTGCCCTGGCCTACAGCTGTCCGAGCACACTGCCCTGGCCCACAGCTGTCCGAGCACACTGCCCTGGCCCTACAGCTGTCCGAGCACACTGCCCCGACCCACAGCTGTCCGAGCACACTGCCCCGACCTACAGCTGTCCGAGCACACTGCCCCGACCTACAGCTGTCCGAGCACACTGCCCTGGCCCTACAGCTGTCCGAGCACACTGCCCTGGCCCACAGCTGTCCGAGCACACTGCCCTGGCCCTACAGCTGTCCGAGCACACTGCCCTGGCCTACAGCTGTCCGAGCACACTGCCCTGGCCCACAGCTGTCCGAGCACACTGCCCTGGCCCTACAGCTGTCCGAGCACACTGCCCCGACCCACAGCTGTCCGAGCACACTGCCCCGACCTACAGCTGTCCGAGCACACTGCCCCGACCTACAGCTGTCCGAGCACACTGCCCTGGCCCTACAGCTGTCCGAGCACACTGCCCTGGCCCACAGCTGTCCGAGCACACTGCCCTGGCCCACAGCTGTCCGAGCACACTGCCCTGACCCTGCAGCTGTCCGAGCACACTGCCCTGACCCTACAGCTGTCCGAGAACACTGCCCCGGCCTACAGCTGTCCGAGCACACTGCCCCGGCCCACAGCTGTCCGAGCACACTGCCCCGACCTACAGCTGTCCGAGCACACTGCCCTGGCCCACAGCTGTCCGAGCACACTGCCCTGGCCCACAGCTGTCCGAGCACACTGCCCTGGCCCACAGCTGTCCGAGCACACTGCCCCGACCCACAGCTGTCCGAGCACACTGCCCCGACCCACAGCTGTCCGAGCACACTGCCCCGACCTACAGCTGTCCGAGCACACTGCCCCGACCCACAGCTGTCCGAGCACACTGCCCTGGCCCACAGCTGTCCGAGCACACTGCCCCGACCTACAGCTGTCTAAGCACACTGCCCCGACCTACAGCTGTCCGAGCACACTGCCCCGACCTACAGCTGTCCGAGCACACTGCCCTGGCCCACAGCTGTCCGAGCACACTGCCCTGGCCCACAGCTGTCCGAGCACACTGCCCTGACCCTGCAGCTGTCCGAGCACACTGCCCTGACCCTACAGCTGTCCGAGAACACTGCCCCGGCCTACAGCTGTCCGAGCACACTGCCCCGGCCCACAGCTGTCCGAGCACACTGCCCCGACCTACAGCTGTCCGAGCACACTGCCCTGGCCCACAGCTGTCCGACCACACTGCCCTGGCCCACAGCTGTCCGAGCACACTGCCCTGGCCTACAGCTGTCCGAGCACACTGCCCTGGCCCACAGCTGTCCGAGCACACTGCCCTGGCCCTACAGCTGTCCGAGCACACTGCCCTGGCCTACAGCTGTCCGAGCACACTGCCCCGACCTACAGCTGTCCGAGCACACTGCCCTGGCCCTACAGCTGTCCGAGCACACTGCCCTGGCCCTACAGCTGTCCGAGCACACTGCCCCGACCCACAGCTGTCCGAGCACACTGCCCTGGCCCACAGCTGTCCGAGCACACTGCCCTGGCCTACAGCTGTCCGAGCACACTGCCCTGGCCCACAGCTGTCCGAGCACACTGCCCTGGCCCTACAGCTGTCCGAGCACACTGCCCCGACCCACAGCTGTCCGAGCACACTGCCCCGACCTACAGCTGTCCGAGCACACTGCCCCGACCTACAGCTGTCCGAGCACACTGCCCTGGCCCTACAGCTGTCCGAGCACACTGCCCTGGCCCACAGCTGTCCGAGCACACTGCCCTGGCCCTACAGCTGTCCGAGCACACTGCCCTGGCCTACAGTTGTCCGAGCACACTGCCCTGGCCCACAGCTGTCCGAGCACACTGCCCTGGCCCTACAGCTGTCCGAGCACACTGCCCCGACCCACAGCTGTCCGAGCACACTGCCCCGACCTACAGCTGTCCGAGCACACTGCCCCGACCTACAGCTGTCCGAGCACACTGCCCTGGCCCTACAGCTGTCCGAGCACACTGCCCTGGCCCACAGCTGTCCGAGCACACTGCCCTGGCCCACAGCTGTCCGAGCACACTGCCCTGACCCTGCAGCTGTCCGAGCACACTGCCCTGACCCTACAGCTGTCCGAGAACACTGCCCCGGCCTACAGCTGTCCGAGCACACTGCCCCGGCCCACAGCTGTCCGAGCACACTGCCCCGACCTACAGCTGTCCGAGCACACTGCCCTGGCCCACAGCTGTCCGAGCACACTGCCCTGGCCCACAGCTGTCCGAGCACACTGCCCTGGCCTACAGCTGTCCGAGCACACTGCCCTGGCCCACAGCTGTCCGAGCACACTGCCCTGGCCCTACAGCTGTCCGAGCACACTGCCCTGGCCTACAGCTGTCCGAGCACACTGCCCCGACCTACAGCTGTCCGAGCACACTGCCCTGGCCCTACAGCTGTCCGAGCACACTGCCCTGGCCCTACAGCTGTCCGAGCACACTGCCCCGACCCACAGCTGTCCGAGCACACTGCCCTGGCCCACAGCTGTCCGAGCACACTGCCCTGGCCTACAGCTGTCCGAGCACACTGCCCTGGCCCACAGCTGTCCGAGCACACTGCCCTGGCCCTACAGCTGTCCGAGCACACTGCCCCGACCCACAGCTGTCCGAGCACACTGCCCCGACCTACAGCTGTCCGAGCACACTGCCCCGACCTACAGCTGTCCGAGCACACTGCCCTGGCCCTACAGCTGTCCGAGCACACTGCCCTGGCCCACAGCTGTCCGAGCACACTGCCCTGGCCCACAGCTGTCCGAGCACACTGCCCCGACCCACAGCTGTCCGAGCACTGCCCTGGCCCACAGCTGTCCGAGCACACTGCCCTGGCCCACAGCTGTCCGAGCACACTGCCCTGGCCCACAGCTGTCCGAGCACACTGCCCCGACCCACAGCTGTCCGAGCACACTGCCCCGACCTACAGCTGTCCGAGTACACTGCCCCGACCTACAGCTGTCCGAGCACACTGCCCTGGCCCTACAGCTGTCCGAGCACACTGCCCTGGCCCACAGCTGTCCGAGCACACTGCCCTGGCCCACAGCTGTCCGAGCACACTGCCCTGGCCCACAGCTGTCCGAGCACACTGCCCCGACCCACAGCTGTCGGAGCACACTGCCCTGGCCCACAGCTGTCCGAGCACACTGCCCCGACCCACAGCTGTCCGAGCACACTGCCCCGACCCACAGCTGTCCGAGCACACTGCCCTGGCCTACAGCTGTCCGAGCACACTGCCCCGACCTACAGCTGTCCGAGCACACTGCCCTGGCCCTACAGCTGTCCGAGCACACTGCCCTGGCCCACAGCTGTCCGAGCACACTGCCCCGACCCACAGCTGTCCGAGCACACTGCCCCGACCTACAGCTGTCCGAGCACACTGCCCCGACCTACAGCTGTCTGAGCACACTGCCCTGGCCCTACAGCTGTCCGAGCACACTGCCCTGGCCCACAGCTGTCCGAGCACACTGCCCCGACCCACAGCTGTCCGAGCACACTGCCCTGACCCACAGCTGTCCGAGCACACTGCCCTGGCCCACAGCTGTCCGAGCACACTGCCCTGACCCACAGCTGTCCGAGCACACTGCCCCGACCCACAGCTGTCCGAGCACACTGCCCCGGCCCACAGCTGTCCGAGCACACTGCCCCGGCCCACAGCTGTCCGAGCACACTGCCCTGGCCCTACAGCTGTCCGAGCACACTGCCCTGGCCCTACAGCTGTCTGAGCACACTGCCCCGACCCACAGCTGTCCGAGCACACTGCCCCGACCCACAGCTGTCCGAGCACACTGCCCTGACCCACAGCTGTCCGAGCACACTGCCCTGGCCCACAGCTGTCCGAGCACACTGCCCTGGCCCACAGCTGTCCGAGCACACTGCCCTGGCCCACAGCTGTCCGAGCACACTGCCCCGACCCACAGCTGTCCGAGCACACTGCCCCGACCTACAGCTGTCCGAGCACACTGCCCCGGCCCACAGCTGTCCGAGCACACGGCCCCGGCCCGAGGCTGTCCGAGCACACGGCCCTGGCCTACAGCTGTCCGAGCACACTGCCCCGACCCACAGCTGTCCGAGCACACTGCCCTTGCCCTACAGCTGTCCGAGCACACTGCCCTGGCCCTACAGCTGTCTGAGCACACTGCCCCGACCTACAGCTGTCCGAGCACACTGCCCCGACCCACAGCTGTCCGAGCACACTGCCCTGACCCACAGCTGTCCGAGCACACTGCCCTGGCCCACAGCTGTCCGAGCACACTGCCCTGGCCCACAGCTGTCCGAGCACACTGCCCTGGCCCACAGCTGTCCGAGCACACTGCCCCGACCCACAGCTGTCCGAGCACACTGCCCCGACCTACAGCTGTCCGAGCACACTGCCCCGGCCCACAGCTGTCCGAGCACACGGCCCCGGCCTGAGGCTGACCGAGCACACGGCCCCGGCCTACAGCTGTCCGAGCACACTGCCCTGGCCCTACAGCTGTCCGAGCACACTGCCCTGGCCCTGCAGCTGTCCGAGCACACTGCCCTGACCCTACGGCTGTCTGAGCACACTGCCCTGGCCTGCAGCTGTCTGAGCACACTGCCCTGGCCCACAGCTGTCCGAGCACACTGCCCTGGCCCACAGCTGTCCGAGCACACTGCCCTGGCCTGCAGCTGTCTGAGCACACTGCCCTGGCCTGCAGCTGCCAGAGCAGGGCCTGGGTGTTTCGGGGAGCAGGTAGCTGTGGAGGAAACGCATGTAGTTTTACAAACCAGGACAAAAGGGAAATGCTGCCCACTGACTAAAGCCCAGGGGTGCGTCCTCCCGTCAGAGGCGTCTCGGTGTGAGACCTCTGTCTCCAGGCTGGTGCAGTCTGGCCGCACACACCTGTGCTCAGGTGCATTTGACCTTGGGAAGGCTTGATGAAGGAGCATTGCCCAAGATAGTATTGCACAAGACAAACACCGCTCATGGCACGGGGCGTGGGCTCTTGTGTCCATAAGTTAATACATTTATTTTAGAACAATACACATTTACTATAATGCATAAATGCATAGTATAAACCATTTTTAATATATAAAACCTGGTCAAAACTGGGAAATGTAGGAGGGGGAGGCAAAAAGTGAGCATTCCCAGCTCTGACATCCTCTTCTCACCGTGGCGCATCATCTTGTGCATCGCACTTGGGGGACCCCAGCTCTAGACAGGAGGCAGGTGCCCCATCTTACTCCCCTCTGGGTCCTCATTATCCAGTGGGGGGCCTGCACCCAGTAGGCCCTTGGGAACCTGTGATGGATGGGTGGATACAGCCCACCCACCCAAGGGACCTCGGCCACACCCGGACTGGACCGTGGGTCAGCGGTGCCCCAGGCGGTGCTCCCAGCCCAACTCGGACCCTGTGCTTCTGCCCACAGTCTGCAGACTCCAGCAGGCAGCCTGCCACCTTGGCAGGCCAGTTCAAGCAGTCGCTGGACCAGCTGATGAAAATCCTGACCGGCTGCCAGCCCTCCTTCATCCGCTGCATCAAACCCAACGAGCACAAGAAGCCGCTGGTAACGAGGGAGGCTGGGCCGGGAGGGCAGCGACTCCGAGTCTGCCGGCCCCTAGGGTCCTGTCCCTCCCGCCCCAGGGCTGTCAGCCGCCCCTTTACAGACAGGACACTGGGTCAGGTGGCCGGTCCAGCCACGCTCAGTCAGCGCCGGCGGCGGGGCTGGACTGCGAGGCAGCCCTGCCGCTCGCCCGCTGCGCACGTGGCCAGGGCTTCCCTCTCAGGCGCTTCCCTTCTGGGAGGTGAGAATGGCTCCTGCCTGCCTGCAGGGCGGAGGGCGCACTGCACCCTGGGCTGGGGTCAGAGGCTGCGGCCACCCTGGTGGCCCTTGAGAGCGCGCTTCTCGCTTCCACGTGGGGCGGGACGGGAGCCTGCTGCCTGCCCAGGGGCCCTTGGCCATGGGATTGGGAATCCCACCTGGAGGCTGCAAACACAGGACTCCCCGAACCAGGAGAGGCCACCTGAAAGGAGAAAAGTCTTATAAGGGAGAAAATATTATCCTACATAATAAAAGGCTACTATGCAAATTGACCTAACGTCGGAACAACTGGTCACTATGACACGCACATACCACCAGGGGGCAGACGCTCAGTGCAGGAGCTGCCCCCTGGTGGTCAGTGCGCTCCCACAGGGGGAGCGCCGCTCAGCCAGAAGCCGGGCTCACGGCTGGCGAGCACAGCAGTGGCGGCACTAAGGATGTTGGACTGATGGCTTAGGCCCACTCCCCTGAGGGCTTCTGGACTACGAGAGGGCGCAGGCCGAGCTGAGGGACACCCCCCCCCCCCCCCGCACCGAGTGCACGAATTTTCATGCACCAGGCCTCTAGCATTATATAAAGCAACTTTTTGAAAAGAAGAAAATTATGTGAAGTTGAGGCTCTCCGGGCTATTCAGAATGCATCTTCCAGATCAGCAGTGCTGCCCACACCCCCGGCCTCAGTAGCAGGACCCGCCTGGCTGGAGGCTGGTGCCGTGTGGGTGTGGGGGGACCTGGGCTGGGGGGCCAGGCAGGCTCAGGTTTGAACCCTAGCTCAGGACTGAGAAGTGTGGCCCTGCGCCTCAGGCGCCTCACCTTGAAACTGGAGCTTAAGGGCCCCCCCGGGGCTGTTGTAAAGATTACATGAGAAACGTGAGATGGCGAGGGGGCAGGGGTAACTTGCCCCAGAGGACCTTCCGTGTGGCCCTGACCCACAAGCAGTTGCCTCTGGGAACCTGTTTCCAGGTAGGTAACTGCCTGCTGGTGGGCTCCCCAGATTGAGGGGTGCCCCAGCGCCCAGAGATTCCTGGGGGCTGGAAGGTTGTGTGTGTGTGGGGGGGGGGGTGAGCGGAGCCCCTCACCCCCTTGCCATGGCCACCCCCGCAGGGAGAGCCAGCGGCTCTGAGTAGGAACTAGACTGGGGTGCTGCAGGCAGGGGAGGCCGCATTCCTGGGGGTCTCTGTTAGGCCTCCTTGGAGTGGGGAGGCCGCCTTGGAGGGGGGAGGCCGCCTTGGGCGGGAGGTCGCCTTGGAGGGGGAGGCCGCCTTGGAGGGGGGAGGCCGCCTTGGGGGGGGGAGGCTGCCTTGGGGGGTTGGGGGGAGGCCGCCTTGGGGGGTTGGGGGGAGGCCGCCTTGGGGGCGGGGTGAGAGGCTGCCCCTCAGCCCCCCGCTGGCCTTTGCCCGCAGCTCTTCGACCGCGAGCTGTGCCTGCAGCAGCTGCGCTACTCGGGCGCCCTGGAGACCGTGCACGTCCGCCGGGCGGGCCTCCCGCTCCGATACACCTTCGCGCAGTTCGCGGGGCGCTTTGGGGTCCTGCTGCCCAGCGCCACCCGCCGGCAGGTGTGTGCTGGGGGCCCCGCCTGTGGGCTCCCACTCCCCGCCCCCTGGAGCCCTGGACATGAGCCCCCCCCCCCAAAGGCGTGGGGCTGACTTCCCTGTAGGAGTGTCTGTAGCCTAAAGCCAGCTCTCCCGTGGGGGCATGTGGGGGCCTCGCGGGCTGGGGAGCGGGGAGCCCTTGCTGACCCTCCTCAGGAGCCCAGCCTGCAGGCCTGATGCTCGGGCGCCTGATGGCAGGTGCCGGCCTGGCCCAGCAGCCCTGAGGGGGGCCCTGCCCGCCCCACCCAGCCACCCCCACCCGCCACCCGTTTCTCCTTGGCAGCTTCGGGACAAGTGTCGACAGATGACGCTGTGCATCGCTGACAGGTGGCTGGGGCCAGACAAAGACTGGAAAGTAGGGAAGACCAAAATTTTCCTGAAGGTGAGACCCTGCCGCGCAGCCCTGGCCTCCGGAGCCTGTGGCGCCCCAGCCCTGCGCCTGCCCCCCCCCCCCCCCCCCCCCAGGCACCCAGGCTGTGGAAAGCAGGGCGGGCAGGGAGGGCGGGGAGCCCAGCGGCCTGAGGGGCTCAGGCTTCCAGAGGGCCCCGCTGGCCGCCGAGGAGAAGGGAGCAGAGCGGACGCCCAGGGCAGGCCCGGCCCAGGACAGGCCTCACCCCCCCCCCCCGCCCTCCCGCCGCTGTCTGGCCAGGACGCTCTGCCTCCACGGGGGCCGGCCCCACAGAGCTTGTTCTTGGGCAGGGTGTGAGCAGAAACCCCCAACTGGAGGCCCAGCATCACAGAGGCAGCCTCGCCCCTGCTGCCTTCGGGCTCCGGGCTCCGGTGCAGCGGGCCAGAGCCCCGGGAGGAAACGCCTGCCTCGGGCGGGCGGGCCAGTCAGGGCGCAGGAGGAAGCAGAGGTCAGGAGGCCGGCTGTCCCCATCCAAGCGCCCTCCCATCCCTGCCAGCCTTCCTCAGCCCTTAGAGCCCCCTCATCCACCCCAGGGGCCTCCTGGCCCCGCCCCCAGCGGCCGGCGTTAGCCAGGTCTGTGCTGGCCTGGCGCAGCCCTGAAGCAGGAAGCAGTGGCCTCAGACTCCCGTGGAGGGCAGGCACCTGCCCGGGGCGAGGCAGGAGTTGGAGGGTAACTGCAGGCGGATGGCTGGGCGCAGGAGGGGCCCTCCCCTCCACTTTTCTTCCTCTCTGGCTGCTCCTTGAAGCCATAGCCGAGCTCTGGCCCCTGTGTCCCCAGTGCCCACCCAGGCACACGAGAGGCTCCGTGCTGCTGGACCCGAGGCTGACGCAGCCCCGGAGCCCTGGCCGCTGCCAAAGGCCGGCTGCTCTCTGTTCTACAGACACAGTCCCTGCCACGGGGTCAGGGGGCAGCCGGGCACAGGGTCAGGGGCCTCAGGAGAGGGAGAGCCGCCGCCCAGGGCCGACTCTCACCCTGAGTCCTCCTCCAAGGCCAAAGAGGCCATTTCCCATTGAAACTGTCAGGAGCCCGTAATGCAGTTGACTGCACAGTTCACATGAATTGGGGGAAACAACCCAACCTCCGGGAAGTGTTTGCCCGCCCCTGGGCTCTCCAGAGCAGAAATGAAATCGCCGATGGAGCTAACAGCGAGAAGGGGTGGAGCGGGAGGCCCTGGCTTGGGGCTGGGGCCATGTGGCAGCTCGGGCTCTGAGCCACACTGAGTCCGTGTGGAGGCCCCGCCCCCCGCGTGGCCCCCCGGGAGCACAGCGCCAAGCCTGCGGACCTGACCCCTGGGGCCCTGGCCCAGGGGAGCGGAGGGGTGAAGGGGGCAGCCGCACGCGTGTCCGTCCCGTTCCAGGAGCATCGGGACGCTCTGCTGGAGGTGCAGAGGAGCCAGGCCCTGGAGAACGCCGCGGTCAGCATCCAGAGAGTCCTGCGGGGCTACAAGCACAGGTGCGGCCCTGCTCCCCCCCCCCTCCCCTCCCCTCCCCCCCCCCCCCCCCCCCCCCGCACACACCGCCCATCGTGTGCCCTGGGAAGACCTGCAGCCCCCAAACCGGGACACGTGTTCCTGCCCCCCTGCCCCGGGGGTGCTGAGGCACCAGACCTCTCAGGACCTCTGACCGGGGCACCAGCCTGCTGTGACCAGAGAAGCCGAAGGCATTATCCGAATGCTGGCCTGTGGGCCATGTTTGGTGGGGTGGGGAGGGAATCTACTACATAAGCAAGAGTCAAATGAAGTGTCAGCTCTGGTCTCAGCCACATTTGGATGTTCTCCTTCAGTTGTCTCTGGGAATTTGTGAGTTTGGGTTTGTGAGGTGGTTGGTTTTGGAGGTAGAAAAACCTCTTTGACTCAGTTCCCTGGTCAGTCAGAAGGTAACACCTGAATTTCAGCTCAGGTTCAGCAAAGCAGCAACATTACCGCCTTCCTCCCCTCACCATGTCCAGCGGGCTCTCCAGGCCCACAGATCTGGTCTCTGTACTAGCCCGTCTGTTTATCACCAACCATAGAAAGAACTGGAACCCCAGACATGATGCTCAAACATCCACTTACATTTAAAGTGATTGTTGATAAATATGTATTTATTGCCATTTTAGTTTCATAGTTTTAATTTGTTTTCTTCTTCTAAAAGAAGACCCTTCAGCATTTCATATAATACTGGTTTGGTGGTGATGAACTTCTTTAGCTTTTTCTTGTCTGGGAAGCTCTTTATCATTCAATTCTAAATGACAGCTTTGCGGGAAGAGTAATCTTGGTTGTAGTTCTTTTCTTTTCATCATTTAGAATATTTTTTTGGCAATTCTTTCTAGCCTACAAAGTTTCTGTTGAGAAATCAGCTGACAGTCTTATGGGCGCTCCCTTGTAGGTAACTAACTGCTACTTTTAAGATTCTTTCTGTCTTTAACTTCTGGCATTTTAATTATGATGTGTCTTGGTGTGGGCCTATTGGGTTCATCTTGTTTGATACTCTCTGCACTTCCTGGACTTGTATTTCTTTTTTCTTCACGAGGTTAGTGAAGTTTTCCATCATTTTTTTCAAATACGTTTTCAATTTCTTTCTCTCTCTCTCTTCTCTTTCCTGCACCCCATGATGTGAATGTTGGTACACTTAAAGTTGTTCCAGAAGCTCCTTAGTCTAGCCTGAAGTTTTTGGATTATTTTTTCTTTTTAAGTATATTTTTTATTGATTTCAGAGAGGAAGGGAGAGGAAGCGAGAGATAGAAACATCAATGATGAGAGAGAATCGTTGATTGGCTGACTCCTGCACACCCCACACTGGGGATCAAGCCTGCAACCCGGGCATGTGCCCTGACCATTAATCCAACCATGACCTCCTGGTTCATAAGTGGATGCTCAACCTATGAGCCACATTGGCTGGGCTGACTTCCTTTTGATTTTTGCTGTTCTGATTGGGTGTTTTCTGCTTCTTTATCTTCCAAATTACTGATTTGATTCTCTGATTTATCTATTCTACGATTGATTCCTTTTATGCATTCTCTATTTTAGTTATTATACTCTTCTTTTCTGGCTGGCTCTTTTTTATGTTTCCTGTCTCTTTATGGAAGTTCTCACTAGTTCCTCTCCTCTTCCCCTACGCTCATTGAGTAGCCTTATAACCAGTGTTTTGAACTCTGCATCTGATAGATTGCTTGTCTCCATTTTGTTGAGTTGTTTTCCTGGAGTTTTGTTCTGTTCTCTCATTTGGAACATGTTTCTTTGCCTCTCACCTTAGCAGCCTCCCTGAGTTTGTTCCTGTGTATTGGGTGGAGCTGCTGTGTCTCCTGGGCTTGGCAGAGTGGCCTTGTGGTGTCCTGTGGCCCTGTGGTGCAGCCTCCGTGGTCACTCACGCTGGGCACTCCAGGCACACTCCTCTTGTGGGCTTTTTGCACCCATCGGTTACAATTGAGCCTTGGATGCTGTTGGCACGTTAAGGGAGGTATTTACTCCCAGGCTGATTGGCTGCAAGGGCTGGCCACAACCACAGCAGAGGATTTGCTGTGCAGGGGGCTGACCTCATAGAGCAGGACTCACGTTAGCATGGCTCTGATGACAATGAGTCTGTCTTAGAAGTATGTCACTCATGGCCCTCGCTGGTTTGCCTCAGTGGATAGAGCATCAGCCTGAGGACTAAAGGTTCTGGTTAAGGTTGCGGACTTGATCCCCAATAAGGGGCTTGCAGGAAGCAGCCGATCAATGATTCTCTCTCATCATTGATGTTTCTCTCTCTCTTTCCCTCTCCCTTCCTCTCTAACATAAAGAAAAAAAATTTTTTTTTTAAAGAAAAATATGTGTGTCACTCGTTGAGGAGGTTGGGTGAGGCTCTGGAGAAGTTGTCTTCTGGGTGAGCTGGCTCCAGGGCCTCCTAGGAGATGCATTTCCAGGTCAACAGCTGCCTGTACCCTGCCTGGGCCGCCCGGCAGGAGCTACAAAGCAATCTGCAGGTGGCTGCTACTTGAGCCGGGCTTGGCGATTCCAGGGAAAGGCCAAGCTGTAAGAGGCTCTCTGCTCCTTGCTCCCTCTCCTCTCCTCTGGTATGCCCATGATTCTCAGTTTTCCTAGATCTGACTATGGTCTGCTTTGATGTGGGTCTATTTGCATTTATCCTATTTGGAGTTTGCTTAGTTTCTTGAATCTGTAGGTTTATATCTATTGCTAAGTTTATGAGCTTTTTAGCTATTATTTCTTCTAGCACTTTTTCAGCAACGCCTCTTTCTTTTTTCCTTCTGGGACTCCAACAACACAAATATTAGGTCTTTTGTTGCAGTTCCACTGATAGGCACCAGTGGAACTGCAACATGCTCTGTTCCTTCTCAGGCATGCTCTGTTCCTTCTCTTCCAGTCATTTTCCTGTTTTTCAGGATGTATAATTTCTACTGCTATATCTTCAAGCTCACTGATTCTTTCCTCTCTCTTTCCATTGTGTGCTGAGGTTCTTTTTACTCATTGTGATATTTTCAACTCTAAAATGCCAATTTGGTTCTACTTTATTTTTCCTATTTCTTTACTGAGACTTTCTATTTTATCATTAGTTTCAAGTGAGCATTGTTGGGGCATTTTTTATAATGGCTAATACCTCTGTCATCTCAGTGTTGGCCTCTGTTGATGGTCTTTTCTCATTTAAGTTGATATTTCCCCGGGTTTTGGACATTTTGTGTATTGTGTTATAAGAATTATATGTCTTGTTTAATTATACACTTTTAGCTATCTTCCTCTGACACCATTCTGACAGGGGAAGTGGGTGGCGTGTTTACTGTCTAATAGGGTGAGATCCAAGTCCTTCACAGAGCCTCCCGTGACTGCTCTGCCTGGGGGTAGAGTCCGAGCTGCCCACGGGCGTCCGCTGACACCACTCTGGCTGAGAGAACATAAATGCCTCGTTACTGCCCCCAGTGTGGCCTCCACTGACCCCAGAGGGAAAGGAATAGCCTTGTTACTGCTGAGGGAGATGGAGCCTGCTTCTCCACCGGGTCTTCTCTGACACCACTCCCACATGAAGGGGGAGGGACCCCCATTACTGCCAAATGGTGGTGGGGAGCCAGGGTCCCTCAGTGGTTTTCACTGACACTGTGGGGGGTGGGTCATTATGGCACATAAAATGGTTCCTACTCAGCCTTCTCGGACATGCCCTGGAGAGGGTGGGGTCTGGGCTCCCACGGGCACTCTCGGTGCGGCACCACAGCTGTTTCTGAGGTGCTTCACTGGAGTGGACTGGCTGTGACCGGACAGCTTTCTGGCTGCTGACCTGCTTCTTCCCGGGCCTTTCGGTGGAGAGAGAAGGCTCACCGTGGGGCTTTTCTGCTCTGTGCCGTGGCCATTGCTAGATTGCTTACTTCTTCACTCCTAGTCGGGGGAGATGTGAGGCAGAAGAAAACCCCCGAAAGTTACCTCTTGTGTTCTTCCTTTGCTCTGAAGTCCCAAGCTGGTCTGCCTCCTTCCCTTTTCAAAGTCTTCTTATGTTTGCTTCATACACACTGTCCAGGGCTTTTAGATGTCGTCAGGAGGAGTAAGAGGCAGAAGTGTGCCTACTCCCTTCTCTCGGACACGATCCATGGATGATTGATGGTGTTGTTGTTGCTATGGCCAGTGCAGCCAGAGGAGAGACGTCAAAAGGCAGAAACGGGAGTTCTTCAACCCCAGCACGGCCGACACGGGAGTGCACAGCCTTCCGCTGCGGGCTGTCCGGGCACTGCAGGGTGCTGAGAGCATGCCTGGCCTCCATCACAGATGCTGGCAGCTCCTCCTCCCAGCCCAGCCGGCAGCCACACCCCTCTGCCATATGGGAAGGAGACAGGTTATTTTTAGATAATTCAGTTGTTTACTTTGACCTCATGTTAGAATCATCTGTGTATATACATGCACCAAACTATTACATAGATATGCACATGTTCAACAAAAATTCAGACTTAATTAGAGTGGGTGGGCCACAGACATCAGTAAGTATTGAGGTTCTCCAATGGTATTTTCTTATCCCCCCCCAAATTTTATTGAGATGTGATTGACACGGAGGACGGTGTGAGTTATATGTCGGGAAATGAGGACCACGATATGTGTCATGAGCATCCGCCCTTTCAGATAAATCTGAGGAAGAAATGTTTTCCTGTGGTGAGCACTGAGGACTGGCTCGTAACGACTCACGTGTACCAGGCGCAGTGCTGGCTGCAGTCCTGCGTGCGTTAGTTCCATTCCTAACCTGGACCCCCCACCCCCGCCCCACTCCCTGCAGGTGATTTTAAATGTCTGAGATCTACTGTTCCAAACCCAAGAAAATACCCTAACATTGTTAGAAGTGATAAGGAAACAAAGTTAAGTGTGAAATAAAAGGTACATCCGTGTGTGCCAGGTTCCCCCAGGGGTCCCCCCAGAGGCCCGCCCTCCCACGCAGGGAGCAGCGGGGGGGGGGGGCGGGGGGGAGCTGGGCCTGGGAGGCTCCCTCCACTTGGTCCGCCCACCGAGGAGCCGCTCATGACACTGGGCTGCTTGCTGGCCGGAGCCTGGCTTCGTGAGCTGGGAGGGCAGCGTCTGGCCAGGAGTAAAGCGTTGGCCACGCGTCTGGTCCCCGCATAGATCTGGGGGTGGGGGTGGGGATGTTCTGGATTATTCTAAAAGGTGGCCGGCCCTCAGCCACAACGGCAGTTATGGGCAGTGGGCCTAAGCCCTGACCTGTCTCTTGGCTCACAGAAGAGAATTATTGTATGAGATTATCTTCCCCAACAGTTCCTTAGACGTCTTCCATTCAAAAACAGTGCTTACCCACAGACTTAAAAATGTCTGAGCTGTACGCACCTCTCACCAGCAGTCTCCTTCTAGGCAGGAGTTTCTGCGGCAGCGACAGGCCGCCGTGAGCCTGCAGGCTGCGTGGAGAGGCCGCCGCGCCCGACAGGACTTCAAGCTGGTAGGAGAGCTCAGCGGGCCTGCGGCCTGCGGGCGGGCGGGGGGCGGCGGGGGGGCGGCCCATGACACAGCCAGGGAAAGGCTGTTCATCTGAGCTGAGAGCTGAGAGCTGAGGCAGGAAGGCCCCTCGCAGGTCGCGGCCACGGCGCTGCCTGCAGAGTGGGCCTGGCATCCCCGCAGCAGGAGGAGCCGGCCGCCTCTGAAGGAGATGATGACTGTTGTTCCCAATTCCCAGGCTACGGAATAAGCGAGTGGATTGATTATTCTCTGTCCCGAGCGCTTCAGAATTTTTGTCTTGGGCACAGACACTGCTAATGAGTGTCTGCTCAGCGAGCGGACCAGGGCAACCTTGACCTTGTTGGGCCTCGCCGGGCTGCTTGCCTTTGTCACGTGACCGTGGTTGGGACATGCAGTGGTCACATCAGCAAAACTGACCCCAGGCCTGTCCACGTTCCACCTCACAAAGGTGTAAAGGCGGCTGACAGGACACAGCTGCGGCCCACAGCTCCGAGTGCATCCTGCTCTGTCATAAGCCAGCCCGAGGCGGAGGGTTAGGATGTCCCCGGAGCACGGGCCCAGCGGGCGGAAGAGCTGGAGGTGGCTCTCAGCGGCAGCATGCCCACGCCAGCCCTCCGGCCGGGCTTGGGGAGACCAGGGAGCCCTCTGGGCTCAGGGCCGCTTGTTGCCCCGAGCACGTTGGCAGCACGCGGCTGTTCATCAGCTCGTTACCTCTTCCTCGTTTCAAAGACGCCGCGGGCCAGCGGGGGGAGCTGGCACACAGGTGCTGGCGCCTGAGAAGTCCTGGGTGGCGGTCAGTGGTCGGTGCGAAAGGCGAGGCCTCTGGGATTCCACCACCCACTGCGGTCCACGCGGTTTTCCTCACGCCTCCCGAGACACCGTCACTCACAAGCACTGCTCACCCTGTCCGCACGCCAGGCTCTGTCCTCAGGGCCACAAGCACTAAGCCTTTGGCTGTGCGCGCTCGGTGCGCCCTCGCAGAAGCAGGAAGCTGCTGTGAGGCCCGCGGGAGGCCCTGCGAGAGCCACCGGCTCCCGGGTCGTGGGACGGCCATCGCTGGGCAGCCCGCCCTCCAGCCCAGCCCCTATGAGCGTGCATCTCTCTTGCTCCTCAGATCCTCTTGGGGTTCGAGCGCCTGCAGGCCATCGCCCGGAGCCACCTGCTGACCAGGCAGTACCAGGCCGCGCGGTGGAGGGTGGTCCAGCTGCAGGCACGCTGCAGGGGCTACCTCGTGCGCCAGCAGGTCCAGGCCAGGAGGAGGGCAGTGGTGGTCATCCAGGCGCACGCCAGGGGTATGGCCGCCCGGCGGAACTTTCGGCAGCAGACAGCCAATGTAGGTGTGCACTGCCTTCTGAGCAGGTGGGACTGGCTGGGCCCGGTGGGGGGGGGGGGGGGGCGGGACAGGCAGGAGGAGTGAGCGGGTGGGACTGGCTGGGCCCGGGGGGGGGGGGGGGGGAAGACAGGCAGGAGGAGTGAGCAGCAGTGTGGGCCCCTCACCAGACAGTCCTGCCCTCCTTGTTCAGAGATAACTGCAGCCGGCCCTCGTGCCACCCCCCGCCCGGGTGAGGACACCCCGGGTCAGGCAGCAGGACAGGCTCTGCTAGAACCTGAGACCGAGCCCCGGGCCCTCTGTCTGGCTGGGGGATCTTTCCAGCAGGGCTGTGGTCGCCGGGAAGGCGCAGTGAGCTGGGAGGCCCCAGAAGCTTTACGTGTCTGGGCAGGAGAGGCAGGGAGGGGGCAGTATTGCCTGACCCCATTTGCCCAGAGGGCACCTGAGACCAAGCCCCCGTCAGCTGGACACTGAGAAGGAAGAGGGTGACGAGGGAAACTAGGCGCACTGAGCAAACCGCTTCCAGTGCCCAGGGGGGAAGGCCACGCCCTCGGTCGGTAGCAGCCGGCTTCCGCCCCAGGCCACCCAGCAGGCACACCGCCCTCCGGGCAGCGGCCGGGTGCTCTCTGAATAGAGGACCAGGCAGGCTGGAGCCCGGTGTGAAGCAAGGTTCGGAGGCCCTGGGTTTGAGGCGGTGCCGTGGGGAGCGTGGGGGGCAGGACAGACAGCAGCTTCTCTGTCTCTGGACCTGACTCTCCGCGGGGCAGGAAGAGCCCAGGCTGATTGATCGCTAGTCGCTCGCTGTTGAAGTCTAGGATTTTAGAGGAAAATCACGGATTTGGACAGATGATGGCCGGAGCAGGGGATTGGGCTTCTTAAGGCGCTTGCCCAGCAGGGCTGTGCTAACCCCCCGGCCTGCACGCAGGGGCTGCGGGCCACCCCCGCCCACCAGCAGCCGGGCCCCAGGGCTCCAGCCGCCAGGAAGCGCAAGTCCATCTATGACACCGTCAACGACACCCAGATGGTGGAGCAAGTGTTTGGCTTCCTCCCGTCCATGATCGGGGGGCAGGAGGGCCAGGCCCCGTCCCGCTTCGAGGTAAGATGGGCCCTGTCCTTCAAGGTCCAGCCGGGCCGGGCCGGGCCCAGCAGTCCAGACCGGTTGACCTCTGGGCTCACTGAGAAGCAGCCTCGGCGGGGAGCGGGCAGGGCGGTGCACGAGTGTGCTCTGTGGTCCCGGGCAGACGAGCAGAGAAAAGGCAGACGGGGCTCTAGGTCTCACGTTCCGGGTAAGCAGGGTTCTTACCTGCCAGGCCTTCCTTCCTAGGACCTTTCAGATGCACATGCTCTGGGCGGCTCTCCCCGGAGGCTGACCCCTTCCCAGGCACGGGGGCTGTGCTCTGCAGGGTGGCTGGGCCCTGAGGCTGGGACTGGGGGCTGGAGGAGGAAGCCTGTCTGAGGGGCGGGGCGGCGGGAGGCCAGCGGCTCCCAGGCAGTCCTGCTGCCGCACCAACCTGCTCGTGACCTAGGCGCCCCACTCATGCCTGTCCCCCCGCCACGCACACGCACGCACACGCACACAGCACCAGTACAGGCACACCCATCTGATCAGTTGGGGACTGAGGGCGGGCGGAGGGCGAGGACTGGGAGTGTCTTCGGACCTCACGCACCAGCAGTGGTCCGCGTCACGCTGGTTGGCGACCGCTGGTCTAGAGCCCAGTCTGCAGGCCGGGGCGCGAGGGCTCTCAGGGGGCCGCCTCCCACGAGGCCTGTGCCTCACACGGCAGCCCAGGGGCCCGCGGGGGCGGGGGCGGGGCGGGGGTCTGACACGCGGGGCGCGGGGAGCGGCACAGGGCTCTGCACCGGTGCCGCCCCTGCAAGCGCCGCTCGGAGATGGGAGAGGCGGGCCATGCGTGCTCTCCTCCTCGCGGCCCAGGACCCGGAACCGGAGACGCGGAAGCTGCCCGAGGTGGACCTGGACGCCGTCCCCGCGGTGGAGGGGCCCGAGCAGGACGGGGACGGCCTGGCCGCGTACAGCTTCCCCAAGTTCGCGGCCACCTACTTCCAGAAGTCGGCCAGCCACACGCACGTGCGGAAGCCCCTGCGGTACCCGCTGCTCTACCACGAGGACGACGCCGACTGCTCGGTACCGCAGCCTCTGGTCTCAGTGGCTCAGGGCCCCCCGTCCCTCCCCCCGCCCCCCGCGTCTGCCCTGTGGTTCAGAGCAGCAGGAGGGGCAGGTCCTGGCCCGGCTGCCAGGGTCCCAGCAGGCCTCTGTCTCCCCGCCTGCAGGCCGCCCTGGCTGTGTGGAGCGTCATCCTGAGGTTCATGGGCGACCTCCCGGAGCCCGTGCTCTTCGCCAGGACGCGGCCGGCCCCGGACGCCGCGGGCAGGGAGGGCAGCGCCCAGCCTCCACAGCGCGGATCTGCACAGGTACGCGGGCGGGCGAGGGTGGTGGCGGGAAAGGCCGGCACCCCGCAGGCACCCACCAGCCCGAGGCCCCGGAGGAGGCAAGGCACAGAGCCCCCAGGGGCTCACCCTGCAGCCGCCGAGCCAGCTCCAGCCCTGGGCCCGTCTGGAGCCGCACTCAGCAGCTCAGGACCGCTTCCGCCACGTGGCCACTGCTGGGGCCCAGGCTCTGGTCCCCGGCTCCACTGGGACAGGGCGCACACGTGCGGGTGCCAGCTGCTTCTCTGGCCAGGTCTCGGCGCCAGGCCTGCGGGCAGGGCTCCTCGTGTTGACTAGCGAAGAGCTGAGCAGGGACCCGGCACGGCCTGGGCCAGCGCCCTCTGACGGAAGGTGAACTGACGATCCTGGGTCAGAAGTCCTCCCTGAGGCCTCGTTTCATGAGGTCATCTTAGATGAACCACCCAGACCGGCCCACAGGAATTTCCCAGCAGCCTCAGCTCGTGCCCGTGGTCAAGCCCCGGTGCAGACCGACTGCAGGGAGCTCGGGGGGACCTGTAGCCCAGGCGCCATGGCTAGAGGGGCCTGGAGCACCTGGAGGTTGCCCCGGCGTGGGCTGTGCAGTGTCCCCGTGACCTAGCACTATACAGCCCCCCGAGGCCGCCTGGGACAGACCCTACTCACCCCGTCTCTGAGGACCAGGCCGTGAGCTGCGCGCGTCTCCCCCGAGGCTGCGTCGTGCGGACAGGCCGCCTCCTCTCCGCGTCGCTGGGCTGCGGAGCTGCTTCCCAGAAGCCCCCCCCCCCCCCCCCCGCCCCGCCCGGGGCTGTTGGCAGGAGCCTGGGTTCCTTGCCCCGCTGGGCTCGCCGAGCTCCTGGTGCTGCCGCATAGGGCTTCCTCCCCGGGGAGTGATGCGAGGAAGCGGAGGCAGCTGGGCGCCTGGTCTCGGAGTCACACACCACGGGGGCAGGACGGCAGGAGGCAAGAGTCCCTGGGCCACCGGGGAGCTGGCGCCCTGGGGGCGACCTGGGCAGGGCTTCCCATCAGACCTCACGTTTTCATTTAAAAGTCCATTCTTCACTCCAAGAATTGACTTTGCACTTCTGTCAAGAATCGGTTGTGCAAATTTGTGGGTTTATTTCTGTGTCTCTCTTCTGTCCTGTGGGTCCTATGGGTCGATGTGTCTCCCTGCCAACGCCCGCTGTCTGTCGGCTGCAGGCGTGCACTGTCGAAGCTGTGCACACCGGGTCCTCCTGCCCGTCACTCGCGTTCAGAATTGATTTTGCTATTAGAGGTGCCTTGCCTGTCCACATACGTTTTAGAACACTCTTGCCCACACGCACAAACACTACCATGCTGGTGCTTTGATAGGAGTGTTGTGTGTCAGTTTGAGGAGCATTGGCATCCCTGTTCTGCCGAGTCTTCCAGTCAGGAGCTCCATTTGTGTGAATCTTCTTTGGCTCCTTTCACCGGGGTTTTGTGGTTTTCAGCGCATATGCCCTACACATGTGGTTTTTCTATATTTGCACATAAGGGTTTTTTAGAGATTATAAATGACTATATATATATATATATATATATATATATATACACAGTACCCTTGATTTTTTCAGACCTCAATTTAATGGACTTTGGATTTAACAGACAAAATTTCCAGTCCCTATGTCATATGTCATAGAAGAAGAAGAAAAAACGATAAAAATATGAACAATATAATGGCAATAAATACATATCTATCAACAATTATATTTAAAAATCAAAATAAATGAACAAGGAATCTAATGAACAAAATAAACTGATAAATAAAATAGAACCAGAGGCATGGAAACATGGAACAGACTGACGGATCTCGGAGG
The DNA here is from genome assembly GCF_951640355.1 of Cnephaeus nilssonii. NCBI lineage: Eukaryota > Metazoa > Chordata > Mammalia > Chiroptera > Vespertilionidae > Cnephaeus > Cnephaeus nilssonii. Next base: position 23,602 of record NW_027645452.1, on the reverse strand, counting down.
GAAGGGAGGAGGGGCAGGAAGAGATGACCAAAGAACTTACACACATATAGGCATTACTGTGGACACAGACAATAGGGTGGTGAGGGCCTGGGGCGGGGCAGGAACTGGGCGGAGGGGACAGTAGGGGGAGAAGGGGACATCTGTCATAGTCTCAATAATAAAGATTTTTTTAAAAGAAAATAAATAAATAAAAATGCTTTTAACCAAGATTTGCTTATAATTAAACTAGAGGCCTGGTGCACAGATTTGTGCACCAGTGGGGTCCCTCAGCCTGGCCTGCGGGGATCAGGCCAACACCAGCAGTCCAACATCCCCAGAGGGTCCCAAATTGCAAAAGGGCTCAGGGCAGGCTGAGGGACCCCACCAGTGCACAAAGTATGCATATAAGATCTTTGGTTAATCTCTTCCTGCCCTCCCCCCTCCCCCTTTTCCTCTGAGATTCATAAGTCTGTTCCATGTTTCCATGCCTATGCATTGAGTGTCTGCCCCTTGGTGGTCAGTTCACGTCATAGCTACCAGTCAGACACTTAGCATATTAGTCTTTTATATACATAGATTAACAGGGGTTTTTTTGTTGTTATTTTTTTGTCATTTTTAACTAATTTTAATGAATAGGTCATATGTTGGGAAAAACACTGCAGAATTTTGCCAACGTGAATAAATGTTACATATCTACAGCTAAAGTCTACATATTTAAATCCAGGAGTCATTGCTCTTAAACAGTGTTCAGGAATGATTCGCACGTGATCACATGGCATCATGCTCAGTAACTGGTTCTGTTGTCTTGTGGCACGACTTCTGCAGCAGTTTTAACTCGTATTGGCCCACGTCCCCATGTGCGCTGAGCCACGCCCATCCCCCAGCTGTGTGCTTCTGCATTTACTAGATCTATTCAGTATAAATTTAAAATGATAGTAAAACATATAGAAAACTTTTCTGTGAAATTAAAATTTTTATACATAACTATAATTACACAGATGTGTCTATATAAGTAAAAACAGGTAAACTAATTTGTCAATTTTTTTTAATATATGCATTTGGAAAACCTACTTTATTATATAACATACTTTCAACTTTAATGGACACACCCTTGCTCGACTTGGTCAATTACATCGAGGTTTTACTGTATACACACACACACACACACACTGAGTGGCCAGATGATTATGCGTTCAGAGATCATAATAATCTGGCCACTCAGTGTGTGTGTATATATATTATGTATATCTATATAGCTATAGATGACATAGAGATAACGATAGAGATATTTAAAGGAGAGGAAGAAACATTGGCTGCCTCCTGCATGTGCCCCAATTGGGGATCGAACCTGCAACCTGGGTATGTGACCTGACCAAGAATCAAACCCAACACCTTTTGATTAATAGGAGGACGCTCCAACCAACCGAGCCACACCAGCCAGGGCTAACTGGCACCATATTTTTAATTTTGGCATTGGCATGTTCATTGCTAGCATAGAAAACTATAATTTATCTGTGAATTGACTTTGTATCTTGCAACATTGCTGAACTTGCTTATTTTTTTAAATAAATTTTTTATTGATTTCAGAGAGGAAGGGAGAGGAAGAGAGAGATAGAAACATCAATGATGGAGAGAATCACTGATGGGCTGCCTCCTGCACCTCTCCCCCAACTGGGAATCGAGCCCACATCCCGTGCCTGGGCCCTGACCAGGAATCAAACTGTGACTTCCAGGTTCATGGGTTGACGCTCAACCACTGAGCCATACTTGCCGGCTGAACTTGCTTACTTTTTATAGATTTCTTGGAGTTTTCCATGTAGACAGTCCTGTCATCTGCACCGAGGGACAGCTGGTGTGGCACATTCTATCTCTGTGGCAAACCCGCTTCCCAGCCGGAAGCCGGTGCCCAGCCCCGGGGATGGCTGACCCTGCCCCAGCCCCGTCCTCGCTGCGCTCTCATTTGGGCAGCGGCTTCTCAAGGCGCCGTCAAGACCAGGCGTGACCTTGGCCTGAGGAGAAAGCGGGTCCTAATGGCCCCACAACCGAGATTCCTTTGCTGCCCGGGCAGGGCCCCCTTGCTGTGGGCAGAGCATGTCCAATTCATTTGCCCAATTTTCACGGAAGATGAGCATGGCCTGGGCCGTCCGGGGCCTGGGCTCTCCTGGTGACGGGTTCAAGCTCTGGAGTCCTAGAGGTCCTGACCCTCCCGGGGCTCAGGCCTGCCCCCGCTCGGTGTCCTCGCCAGGAGAGAGGGTTTTGCTGAGCACATATAAGTGTTGCCAAACTCAGCAGAGATGAGGGACTGCGTGGCGCTTTGTAACTTGAGTAGGAAATGGCTGGAGAGAGACACTCGCTCCACCCCAGGTGGCTGTCAGGTCAGGTGCTGCCCAGTCCACTTTCACTCACACACTCTCCATCCACAGTGGCCCGGCCGCAGGGACAGGACCAAGGACATCTCCTCCATGAAGCTGAAGCGCTCCTCCCAGGTCACGGGCCAGGTGAGCCCAGGGCCCGGCCGCCCCGCGCTGCGCCCCTAGGGTGCCAGGCGTGGCTTCTCCGGCCCCCTCGAGCCCGGCCCGCCCTCGCAGTGGGAGAGGCACAGCGGTCCTGATGCCGACGGTGATTTCCAGGTGGCGAGCCAACTGAATATTGGAGAGGAGGCCTTTGAGTCTGAGGGCTCCCTCTCCGACCGACCCATGTCCAACCTGGAGAAGGTGCACTTCATTGTGAGCCACGCCCTCCTGCAGCCCGGCCTCAGGTCAGTCCCGCTGCCCTCGCCCCTTTCAGAGCACCGGCCCCTCCCTGCCACGGCCACGGCCACGGCCTCCCCTCTGCTCTCTGCCCCGGCCTGGGACCTGCACACGGCTCAGCCCAGCCGCCAGTATACTGTCAAGGGCCCTGCACTTGCTCTGAGGAAGCCCCTGGGGAAGCCTGAGGACACTCACCAGGCACCTCTGCCAACGTAGTCCTCCCATCCTTCCTCCTCGCTGGCCCCCACCCCTCCCGCGAGGCAGACCCGCGCCGTGGGCCCCGCAGCTGACCCGCAGGCGCTGTAAGCATCGCTGGCTGCAGCTGGGCCTGGCCCTCTCGCAGGGACCCGTGAGGCCCCGGCCCCCACAGCCTCTGCCTGCCGGGCCTCTGGAGCGTGGGCTGCCCCTCGTGTGGGGTCTCGAGACACGGAAGCTCCGCTCCTTCCGTGACTTCCGTGCCCGACGTGCTCTCTGCGCCTTGGCCCCGGCGGGAGCTGGTGCCGCCTCACGTGGGTGGCGGACAGCTCCACGTGGCCTCTCCGGGCCCTCGTGCCCGCTCATTCGGACGCGAGCAGATGCTCCCAGGAGGTCCCTCCCGGGAACAGCCTGGTACGGTCTCGTTTCGCTGATGAGGCTGAGGGCAGAGCGGGCACATCTCTCCGGGCTCTGTGTTCGGTGGCATCAGGTTGGCAGCTTGGAGTTGGCATTAATAGGGACATGTGCGCCCAGAAAGGGGCCAACGCGTGAATCCGGGTGCCCCCAGGGGAGTTGGCTGTTAAACACCAGCACCCCGCGGAGTGATCGGGACAGATGCTGGCCTCCGGACCTGTGAGGCTGGAAGGGCGAGGGGCCTTTAGTGAGGAGGGAGGCTCGGTAACGTGGGGACGGACAGGAGGCCTCCCAAAGAGAAGGCAGAGATGCCGTGAGGCTGTGGGGACGGACAGGAGGCCTCCCGAAGAGAAGACAGAGATGCCGTGAGGCTGTGGGGACGGACAGGAGGCCTCCCGAAGAGAAGACAGAGATGCCGTGAGGCTGTGGGGACGGACAGGAGGCCTCCCAAAGAGAAGGCAGAGATGCCGTGAGGCTGTGGGGACGGACAGGAGGCCTCCCGAAGAGAAGACAGAGATGCCGTGAGGCTGTGGGGACGGACAGGAGGCCTCCCGAAGAGAAGGCAGAGATGCCGTGAGGCTGTGGGGACGGACAGGAGGCCTCCCGAAGAGAAGGCAGAGATGCCGTGAGGCTGTGGGGACGGACAGGAGGCCTCCCGAAGAGAAGGCAGAGATGCCATGAAGCTGTGGGGACGGACAGGAGGCCTCCCGAAGAGAAGACAGAGATGCCGTGAGGCTGTGGGGACGGACAGGAGGCCTCCCGAAGAGAAGGCAGAGATGCCGTGAGGCTGTGGGGACGGACAGGAGGCCTCCCGAAGAGAAGACAGAGATGCCGTGAGGCTGTGGGGACGGACAGGAGGCCTCCCGAAGAGAAGGCAGAGATGCCGTGAGGCTGTGGGGACGGACAGGAGGCCTCCCGAAGAGAAGGCAGAGATGCCGTGAGGCTGTGGGGACGGACAGGAGGCCTCCCGAAGAGAAGACAGAGATGCCGTGAGGCTGTGGGGACGGACAAGAGGCCTCCCGAAGAGAAGACAGAGATGCCGTGAGGCTGTGGGGACGGACAGGAGGCCTCCCGAAGAGAAGGCAGAGATGCCGTGAGGCTGTGGGGACGGACAGGAGGCCTCCCGAAGAGAAGGCAGAGATGCCGTGAGGCTGTGGGGACGGACAGGAGGCCTCCCGAAGAGAAGACAGAGATGCCGTGAGGCTGTGGGGACGGACAAGAGGCCTCCCGAAGAGAAGACAGAGATGCCGTGAGGCTGTGGGGACGGACAGGAGGCCTCCCGAAGAGAAGACAGATGCTGTGAGGCTGTGGGGACAGACAGGAGGCCTCCCGAAGAGAAGACAGAGATGCCGTGAGGCTGTGGGGACGGACAGGAGGCCTCCCGAAGAGAAGACAGAGATGCCGTGAGGCTGTGGGGACGGACAGGAGGCCTCCCGAAGAGAAGACAGAGATGCCGTGAGGCTGTGGGGACGGCGGGCCGGAGGGAGGAGGCGGTTCTCCCGTGAAGCCCACTTTCCTCGGCAGTGCTGGTGGTGCCTGCATTCGGGGAGGGCAGGGCTTCTAGGCCAGAGGAGGAGGTCAGGGCTGTGGCTGGAGACCTCTGGGCCCTCCCTGCATCCGTGCCCCACACGAGAGGGCCAGGGGTGCAGCCGGGAAGCAGGCGAGGCGGCTGGAGGTCCCCCTTGGCCGTGGCTACACTTAGGGGCGTAGCAGAAGCTGTGCCCCACTCACCTGCCCCTTCTCCTCCGAGCCAGCCTGCAGCCTGTGTCTGTCTTTCAGGGACGAGATTTACTGCCAGATCTGCAAGCAGCTGTCCGAGAACTTGAAAACAAGCAGCCTGGCCCGGGGCTGGGTCCTGCTCAGCCTCTGTCTGGGCTGCTTCCCACCCTCTGAGAGGTTCATGAAGGTGGGCTGGACCAGGGTTTGCGGGGGGCGGGGGGGGGGGGGCGGAGGGGCGGGACCAGGGCGGGGCGGGGTGGAGGGCGGGACCAGGGCAGGGTGGGGTGGAGGGCGGGACCAGGGCGGGGCAGAGTGGAGGGCTGGACCAGGGTTTGGGGGGGGCGGAGGGGCGGGACCAGGGCGGGGTGGGGTGGAGGGCTGGACCAGGGCGGGGTGGAGGGCGGGACCAGGGCGGGGCGGGGTGGAGGGCGGGACCAGGGCGGGCGGGGTGGAGGGGTGGGACCAGGTGGGGCGGGGTGGAGGGCTGGACCAGGGCGGGGCGGGGTGGAGGGCGGGACCAGGTGGGGCAGGGTGGAGGGCGGGACCAGGGCGGGGCGGGGTGGAGGGCGGGACCAGGGCAGGGCGGGGCGGAGGGGCGGGACCAGGGCGGGGCGGAGGGGCGGGACCAGGGCGGGGCGGAGGGGCGGGACCAGGGCGGGGCGGAGGGGCGGGACCAGGGCGGGGCGGGGTGGAGGGCTGGACCAGGGCGGGGCGGGGTGGAGGGCGGGACCAGGGTGGGGCGGGGCGGAGGGGCGGGACCAGGGCGGGGTGGAGGGTGGGACCAGGGCAGGGCGGGGTGGAGGGCGGGACCAGGGCGGGGCGGGGTGGAGGGCGGGACCAGGGCGGGGCGGGGTGGAGGGCGGGACCAGGGCGGGGCGGGGTGGAGGGCTGGGACCAGGGCGGGACCAGGGCGGGGTGGAGGGCGGGACCAGGGCGGGGCGGGGTGGAGGGGTGGGACCAGGTGGGGCGGGGTGGAGGGGTGGGACCAGGGCGGGGCGGGGTGGAGGGCGGGACCAGGGCGGGGCGGGGTGGAGGGCGGGACCAGGGCGGGGCGGTGTGGAGGGCGGGACCAGGGCGGGGTGGGGTGGAGGGTGGGACCAGGTGGGGCGGGGTGGAGGGGTGGGACCAGGGCAGGGCGGGGTGGGGAGCGGGGAGAACCAGTGCAGAGTCGGGTGGGGTGGGGAGGGCAGGGTACATGGGAAGATGCGTTGGCCCGGGGTCATGGCGCATTCCAGAAATCCTGGGTTACGGCCCTGTTCTTCTGTTCTACTGGCCAGGATGGGCAGTGCCCATGCTTCTCTGGGCCTCAGTTTCCCCTTATGTAAGAGCGGGCTCCAGACCTGGCTTTCCAGCCCCTGCTTAGGGTCTGCAGTTCACTTGGTCTGGGCACCAGGACAGCCCCTGAGGAGACGATGACAGGGTAGATGCCAAGAGGAAGGCCCAGGAGGAGCAGGCAGTGTGTCTCTGGGCCCAGAACTGAAGGTGGGGGTGCCGGGTGGAGCGGGGTCGAGGCACTGGGCTCGGTGGGTTATGCCTTTGGTCCCTGTCACCAACGTCATGTGGAGGGAAGGGGGCGAGTCCAAAAGGCATCCCGAGCCCAGAGGGCCCTCCCGTGACGGTCTCGGGCCTTTGTGGCATCTGTGTCAGCCTGTGGTCACACGGAAACCGCCTCGCTGTCCCGCGTGTCCCTTTGGGGACAGCAGGAAGCGTGGCTGCCCACCGTCTCCCTGGCACTGGGCTCCCAACACCAGGAAAGTCCAGGCTGCATCGCCTCACAACGTCTCTGAAAAGGTTTTCAGCGCATTTTACCAAGCGTATTTTGAGCATCAACTCCTGTGTGTTTCACTGTCTCCACGAGTGTCTTCCCATGTACGCTCTCCCCAAGTGCCAGCTTTGATGCCACCACGGCCGCTGTCCTGGAAAGTGTTTAGCTTGTGGATGGACATTTGGGGCCACCTTCCAATTGCTTGTCACCATAAACACCACCGCCAGTGTGGCTCGGTTGGTGGGGGTCATCCTGTGCACGGAGAGGTCGCCGGTTCAACTTCTGGTCAGGACACATGCCTGGGTCACAGGCGCCAACCCCAGTCAGGGCACACGCAGAAGGAAACTGAATCTCTCTCTCCCTCTCTCCCTTCCTCTCTGTAAGATGCCTTTAGGAGAGGTCTGAATTATTGGGTCAAAGAGTGTGCACATTTTAAAATCATGTACTATTTAAAACATTGACAAATTGATCCTAAGAAATGTCCAATTTATATTCCTTCTCATCTATATATATAAACGTCTAAGTGACCATTGCAACCGAACAGACGATCGAACAGGCTGCATGGGGCCACCAGGCTGGCAGGGGGGTTAGTGAAGGGCAACCAAACGACTGAGCAGCAGGCTGCGTGGGGTGACCAGGCCCACAGGGGGGGCAGTTGGGGGCAACCAGGCCAGCAGAGGGGGGCAGTGAGGGGTGACCAGGCCAGCAGAGGGGGGCAGTGAGGGGTGACCAGGCCAGCAGGGGGGCAGTTAGGGGCAACCAGGTCGGCGGGGGGGGGGGGCAGTTGGGGGCAACGTGGCTGGCAGGGGAGGCTGTTGTGGGCGACCAGGCCAGCAGGGGGCAGTTAGGGGCGATCAGGCAGACAGGCAGGTGAGCAGTTAGGAGCCAGTGGTCCCGGATTGTGAGAGGGATGTCTTAGGTCCCCAGAATCGGGACTAAAACGGCAGTTGGACATCCCCTGAGGGGTCCCGTATTGGAGAGGGTTCAGGCTGGGCTTAGGGGACCCCCTCCCCGTGCATGAATTTTGTGCACTGGCCCTCTAGTGTTATATAAGAATGTGCTTTGTCAATGCTGAATATTATCATTTTAAAATTTATAATTTCCCCAGCTTTATTGGGATACTAGAGGCCTGGTGAATGAAATTCATGCACGGGGGGGAGGGGGGGGCTGTCCCTCAGCCCAGCCTGCACCCTCTCCAATCTGGGACCCCTCACAATCCGGCAGTCCCTCCCAACTGCCCTCCCCTGCTGGCCTGATCCCTCCCAACTGCCCTCCCTTGGACCCCTCAAGGGATGTCCGACTGCCCTTGTGTTCCCAGTAGGATCGGGCCTAAATGGCAGTCGGGCATCCCTCTCACAATCTAGGACTGCTGGCTCCCAACTGCTCGCCTGCCTGCCTTCCTGATTGCCCCTAACTGCTTCTGCCTGCCAGCCTGATCATCCCCTAACCACTCCCCTGCCAGCCTGATTGATCCTAACTGCTCCCTTGCCAGCCTGTTTGCCCCTAACTGCCCTCCCCTGCAGCCCTGGTCCTCCCCAACTTCCCTCCTCTGCCAGCCTGGTCACCCCTAACTGCCCTCCCCTGCAGGCTTGATCGCCCCCAACTGCCCCCCCTTGCAGGCCTGGTCCCTCCCAACTGCCCTCCCCTGCTGGCCTGATCCCTCCCAACTGCCCTCCCCTGCAGGCCTGGTCACCTCTAACTGCCCTCCCCTTCAGGTCTAGTCCTCCCCAACTGCTCTCCCCTGCAGGCCTGGGTCCCCCCGCAACTGCCCTCCCCTGCTGGCCATCTTGTGGTGGCCATCTTTGACCACATGGGGGCAGTCATCTTGTGTGTTGGAGTGATGGTCAATTTGCATATTATGCTTTTATTAGATAGGATCATTGGCATGACAACAGGAGTCCAGGGTGCACAGTGAGTGCTTGTATGTCGGCGGATACTGCAGGGCCGCACAGCAAGGCCCACACACCCTCGCCTCACAGATGAGAATGACTGCGATGCTAGAATCCATCTGGGCGGGAAGTAGAAAGTGACCTGCCCTTTCCCCTCTGCACCCGCAGTACCTGCTGAACTTCATTGGTGAAGGGCCAGCCGGCTACGGGCCCTTCTGTGCTGAGCGCCTGAGACGCACCTGCACCAACGGGGTTCGCACGGAGCCCCCCACTTGGCTGGAGCTGCAGGTACGGGCCTGATGGAGTGGGAGATGGTCAGGGTGGGGGGTGTCAGCTTCTGCAGCTCTTCTAGCCCAGGTTTGGGGGTGCCTTCTTGGGTCCTGCCAGTGGAAGCATGTTCTTGGGGCTCTTCCACCCATTTGGGGAGCTTCTGAGCCATGGCCCCTGTGAGCACCGCCAGGCTGGACCTCCCGGGCGAGGCCACAAGTGCCCTCCCAGTTGTCAGGCACGTTCCGTGGGGCCTGCTAGTGAGCACTGACGTGTGGGTGGTGCTGGTGCTTTCCTAAAGGAGGCAGCGGCCACTGTCACCCTTGGGGCGTGGGCCGCACCGTGAGTGCCCCGAGATCTCAGGAGGGTCCTGCAGACCCGGGCGGGTGAGACCTCAGGGCCCCTGGAAGCCCTCACACCCCGTGTCCGGTGGTGCCTGTCCTGGGGTCCCCTTCTGCCCTCCTTCTTCCTCATCGAGCTGCTCGGCCCGAGCCCTGGGCTGCACGTGCACTGGTGGCCGCGGTCCACGTGCTCACGCCCTGCTGTGTGCACGCAGCAGGAATATGGCTCCCAGGTGTCAGAATGTTCCAGAGTCCAGGACGGGGCAACTGCCACGAGCTCTTCGGAGCCTCTGATTCTCAGCCACTCGGGTCCCAGAGCTCAGGGCTCCCATGGGGGTGCTGCCCGCTGGCTGACCCTGAGGACGGCGCTGGGCAGCCTGCTCTTGCCCCACGGTGACCATCGGGCAGCAGCCAACTCTTTTGGCCAGAACTCTGGGGCTAGAAGGGAGCGGGAGCGTGGCAGCGCCGGCCCGGGTGCCGAGGGACCGCCTCGCTCCCCCAGGCTGTCAAGTCCAGGAAGCACATCCCGGTGCACGTGGTGCTGGCGACGGGGGAGAGCCTGACCGTCACCGTGGACTCAGCCTCGACCTCGCGGGAAGTCTGCCTGCACATCGCCCGCCAGCAGGGCCTCCGCGACCACCTGGGCTTTTCCCTGCAGGTCGCCGTGTACGACAAGGTGCGGGGCCGCCCCTCCACCCTCCACCTCAGCGCTCCGGCCAGCTCAGCCAGGAGCCGCACAGCCCGGCGCTGTCTTCCTCAAGTGGCCAACACATGTGCACACACTCACACACTCACCACACATTCGCAGATATGCAGTCACCTATGCACTCACTCACACACGCACATACATACACACAAATGCACATACACTCTTGCGTGCACACACTCACACACATACACATATACACTGAGTGGCCAGATTATTATGATCTCTGAACACATAATAATCTGGCCACTCACATTACAGGCCCGGTGCCTGAATTCGTGCATGGGTGGGGTCCGGCCAGCCTGGCCAGTGGGAGGGGACATGGGCGGTTGGCTGGCCTGCCTGCTGGTTGAACTTCTGGTCAAGGGGACAATTTGCATATTAGCCTTTTATTATATAGGATATATACTAATTGGCCAGATTATTATGTGTTCAGAGATCATAATAATCTGGCCACTCAGTGTATACTCACACATACACACTTATACACACACATTCATACTCACACACAGAGAAACACATACATTCACATGCACACATCCTTTCATACACTTACACACATCCACTCACAGATATACACATACACACACTCTGTCATGCACAGTGACACTTACACACACATGCACACTCACACACACATGCATGCACACTCTCGCACACATACATACACATTTTCTCAAACACTCACATACACATAAACACTCTTACACACATATACACACATGCACACATTCTCACACACACATGCACACACTCTCACACACATACACACTCTCACACACATGCATGCATGCACACATTCTCTCACACACACATGCCTGCACACACAAACTCACTCACAAAAATGCTTCATCACCAGGCACCCATCCTCCTGGCCGACACTCCCCTGCTCCCCCCGGGGAGGCCCGTGGCGGCCCTCGGCCCAGTGCCCCCGCATGTCTTGCCAGCCCCTCACCTGAGCGGCCCCACGCAGCCACCCCCGGGGCCCACACGTCCTGCCCACCCGCACCGTGGGGACAACGCCCACGCAGCCACCCCCGGGGCCCACACGTCCTGCCCACCGCACCGTGGGGACAACGCCCACGCAGCCACCCCCGGGGCCCACACATCCTGCCCACCCGCACCGTGGGGACAACGCCCACGCAGCAGATGCGAGGCCCACGGCCAGCCCCACCAGACCCACACCCCACCCACCCAGATGCCCAGCCTCAGCCTCCTCACGCCAAACAGCGAGGTCAGGGCACCACCCCCTGTGGCAGGGGGGCATCAGCCCTGCCTCCCCTGGGGCCAGTGGGAGGAGTGAGGGAGCGACAGACAAGCCAGATCCCTGTGTGGAGGAGCCCACGGGGGCGGCCGAGCGCAGGCATCCCTGGTGCCGGGCACAGCGCCCTGACCCAGGCCCGTCCGCCTCAGTTCTGGTCCCTGGGCAGCGGGCGCGACCACGTGATGGATGCCGTGGGCCAGTGCGAGCAGCTGGCGCGGGAGAGGGGCGAGAGCGAGCGCCAGTCGCCCTGGCGCCTGTACTTCCGGAAGGAGTTCTTCAGCCCCTGGCACGACCCCGGTGAGGACGCCGTCAGCACGGAGCTCATCTACCGCCAAGTCCTCCACGGGGTCTGGTCCGGCGAGTACAGCTTCGAGAGGGTGAGCGCACCCCCGGCGGGGGCTGGCGTCCCCGGGCTGCGGGCGGCCTGGCCTCGGGGCGCTCCCGCCGGCCCCCAGGTCCTCTTCCCCTGGACCACGGGGTGCTGGCCTCTGGTCCACGTGCGGCTGCCAGGGAAGCCCCATCAGCCCAGGCCTCGCTAAGGGCAGCTGTTGGCGGCGTGGCGGGGCCGGCTTCGAGGACGTGGCCGTGGTCTCCGGCCCTGGCGAGCCCCCGGGCCTCCTCGGGCAGCATGCCTGGGCTCTCAGGCCCTCATCCTGAGAGCAGAGGCGGCCCGGGCTTCGTGGGCCCGGAGCATCGAGGGAAGGAGGGCGTGCCGGAGGGCGGAGAGACTGAGCCCCTGTGCCGTCACCCCTCCAGCTGTCAGGGAGGATGGAGCAGTGGGCAGGGAGCCAGGGCTGGCCCGGCCCCGAGGGCAGCAGCTGCAGGAGAGCAGGGTGACTGGACCCCATGGGCACTGGAGCCAGGACTGAGTCTGGGTCTCGCAGACCCACCCTGAGTCCCTGCAGAAGTCCCTCAGGGTGGCCCTGGCCACCTGTGACCCGTGAGGCCTGGGTGAGACAGGGTGCAGGCCTGGCCCGCACGCACCCCCGCAGTGACGTCAGGGTTCCGCCCAGGCCTCTGCCCTCGGGGCTCCCTGAGGGCTGGAGAGGCGCCCCCTGGCCCCCGAGGGCACAGGGTGGGTGCACCACTGGGTGGGGAGGGGCAGGTTCTGCCCAGAGGAGGATCAGGCCTGGCGGCTGCTCCTGCTCCAGGTTGGCCTGAGTGCTGGCCATGCCTGCTGGGGCTTGGGGCCACAGCCTCGCCCCTCACATGTCTGTCTAGCTCACTGGCACGTCTGTTGGCTGCAGGAGGAAGAGCTGGTGGAGCTGCTGGCCCGGCACTGCTGCGTGCAGCTCGGCGCCTCCGCGGGGCGGGAGGCCGTGCAGGGCCTGCTGCCCAGCTGTGTGCCCCCAAAGCTGTACCGGACCAAGCCGCCGGAGCAGTGGGCTGGCCTCGTCACCGCCGCCCTCGCCCAGGTCAGCCTGTGGGCCTGGCTCTCCCTTGGGGCTGGGCTGGGGGGAGGCCCGCCCTCTGGGCACAGGAACTTGAACTTGCCAGGGAGCACGGCCTCAGGTCTACCCAGGCCCCTTCCATCAGCGCTGGTCACAGGCCTGGTCCACGCCCCGCCTCCTTTTGAGTTGGCATCATGGGTCTGGATGGCTCATCCCACGGGTCTCGACTGCAGTGTCCGTCTGGGCCCGGCTCTGGGGACAGGAGGGCCCCACCCGGCTCTGCCCTGGCCCAGTCTTCCCGCCCCCTGGGCCCTGCATGCCTGGCGCCTGCGTTCATCCTTCCCGCCCCCACCCCCTGGCACGTGGGCCAAGGGGACAGGACAGGGAGTGGGAAAGAGGCTGGCAGCCTGGCACAGGGAGCCGCCCTCCCCCTCCCCCCCCCCCCCCCCGGCCCCATGGCCCCGTGGCAGGAGCCACCCACGTTCAGAGAAGGGCATTGCAGGTGACGAGGCCAGGCTGCCCTCGAAGGCGGCCTGCGGCGGGCTGTGCAGGGCCCCGTGTGCCTCTGGCCTGGGAAATGCGATTGCTCGTCCTGCTCGGAGGGAGCCCGGCGCTCAGCTCTGACAAGTGCTGTGGCGGGAAGCCTGGCTGCTTTAGCCGGTGTCCCCACAGACCGGCCCGAAGCCTGTTCCACAGCCACGCGCATTCCTCGGGCGGGCATTTGGGGAGCAGAGCCCCTCCTGGGTGTGGGTGTTGCTCCTCAGCCTGAGTGGGTGCGTCTGCAAGAGAGGTGTGGGCTTTTCAGGGCTCAGGGGAGAGGGCAGGGGCCAGAGGCACACGGAAGCACCATGAGTAAGTAGCGGCTTCCTATGAGAGAGGGGAGGAGGGGGAGGGCAAGGATTGGGAAATTTCCCTCACCCCTTTCTTTCCGACGTGAATGTACTTTCACTGATTTTTTTTTCATTAAACGCTTCAAGCGTACATTACCCAATAAATCAGAAAATACGGATGAGTAGGAGAGAAAAGGGAGATCATGAGGTCATCGTGCTTAATATTGTGACATACATCCTCCCAGACTACGTTGGCAGACACACTGAGCTGTGAACATGATTAGCGAGAAATACACCTTTTAAAACAAAAAGCTCGTGTTCTGTGACAGTCTCCACCTGCTTCCTCGCCTGGCCACGCAGCAGGCCAGGTTCTCGTGCCCTTTCGGTTCATTTTAATGCCTGCGTGGTCTGCATGAATGAGTCCTAGCTCACTCTCTGATGCCTGTTGGTGAGGGGCTCCCACTTTTCACTGTTAAACATGAGGGAACCACTTTGTGGGCACAACCTTCACACACTCGGTTTACTCGTCAGGATGAGTCCCTGGAAGAGGGGCCGGGAGGGCGCGCTGAGCGTGTGGCCCAGGGCCGAGGCCCTCCCGACGCGGGTGCCAGTCCTACTCCCGGCCAGCGTGTGAACGTCCCCGACCACTTTTCAAAGCAGGAGCAAGAGAAATATTTCACTCAACAAACAGTAAAAAGAGTGTTCAGTGCGCACAGCAGTGGAGAGGGAGGAGAGGGTGAAGGCGGGGGACAGCAGGAGAGGGGAGGGGCTGAGGGGGAGGCCCCTGGAAGGTGCTCCCCAAACATGCGGAAGGAGAAATTCAGGCACCGAGGGCACAGGGAGACTCTAAGAAGGCCGTGCCCAGAGCAAGGTGCGACCACGAGGCACACGTTGGCCGGAGCGCCAGCGGGCAGCCACGAGCCCGTGGCCTGCAGGCTCTCAGCCTTCCCAGAGGCCGCCATCGTCTGTCCGTCTGTCCGGGTGCGAAAGAGGAGGAAAGCCCGCCTCCCTTTCCCAGACCAGCTGGGAGGGTCCCCCAGGGCGGGCGAATGCGGCTGCCTCCGCCCCAGCCTGCCCACCACGCGCGTTCGCCGAGGGGCCGGTGAGAGAGCGGAGGGTGACGGCGGTGGCTCCGTGTCTGAGCAGGTGCCGCACACCCAGAGGCAGGCCGTGCAGGAGCAGGTGGTGGGCGCCGCCCGCCTGCAGTGGCCGCTGCTCTTCTCCAGGCTCTTCGAAGTCACCGCCTTCTCAGGTGCGGGCGGGGGCGGGCCGGTGCGGGCGGGGGCCGGCGGGGACGCCGCCCGGGCCGGTGCGGCCTCACACCTGTCTCCGGCCAGGCCCCCGGCTGCCCAAGACTCAGCTGATCCTGGCTGTGAACTGGAAGGGGCTGTTCCTCCTGGACCAGCGGGAGCGGGCGCTGCTGGAGCTCCCTTTCCCCGAGATCATGAGTCTGGTCGCCAACAGGTGGGTGCGGCCCTCTCCTCGGAGCTCAGTCCTCGGGGCTTCGGGAGAGGCGGCAGGAGGGAGGCACTGCCCCTGGGAGCCCCGCTGGGTGCGGGGTGCGGACTGCCCTGGACAGTGAGGGAGCGCTGGCCGCTGGGCGTGGCCCTCCGTCTCCGCCGCGGGCTGCCCTGCCCTCGGCCTCCCCTCACACCCAGTCCTCCTGGGAAGTCCTCCTGGGAAGGGCAGGCCACCGGGCCCCCTCGGGGTGCACTCCTTATAGGCTCCCTCCTGACTGGCCACGCGGAAGGTGCAGGCCATCTGGGCGAGCAATCGGACGGGGCTGGGTGCGTGCCAGGTCACAGAGCAACACATGGGCGGCCTTGCAGGCCAGGGGGCCTCGGCCCCCACCCCCCTCCCCATGGCTCTGTCTCCTGAGAATGCCTCCCGCCCTTGGGGCCGGCCGGCCTGGGCCTGCAGAGCCCCTCACGGAAGCCCCCGGGGGCCTAGCCATCGTCGCTGTTACCAGCGGCTACAGGGCACACACTGGCCACCGCGTCCTGAGGCTGACCACGTCGGGCACCTCCCCACGTGCTAGGTCCTCACGGCGCCGCCGGCCTGCACGTGAGGACACGGGCATGTGGCTAGGCAGCTCGCCAAGCTCGCCGCACGGCCTCCCCGCAGCTCCCGCGGCTCTGGCAGTGCCCTGGGCACCTGCACGCCTCATGACCTGCCAGAGCTGAGCCTCGTGCCAGGGGCTGGCACCACCACTGCCTCTGGGCCCCAGGGCCCTGAGCTCTCACCTCATTTGCCCACGCCCGGCGGTGCCGGTGGGCCGGCCCTGGCCCTGCCAGTGGCCCCAGACTAGCCCTTCTGGCTCCTCACCTGTAACTCGGGGCGCTGAGGGCTGGGTGGGGGGCAGAGGAGGCGTCTGGTCACGGGGTCCTCGCCCTCAGGGAGGCCCGGGGCGGCCAGAGGCTGCTGCTCTCCACGCTGCACGAGGAGGAGTACGAGTTCGTGTCGCCCAGCAGCGTGGCCATCGCCGAGCTGGTGGCCGTGTTTCTGGAGGGCCTGAGGGAGCGGTCCGTGTTCGCCATGGCCCTGCAGGACCAGAAGGCCACAGGTGCCCGCGGCGGGCGAGGTGCGGGTGGCGGGTGGCGGCCGTGCGGCGTGGGGCGGGCGCAGGGACTTGCGTGGAGAGTGGAGAGAGGACCGCCAGACGCTGAGGGGCAGTTTCCGGCCAAGCCCTGCCTTCCCGGAGTGAGGGGCTGACGGCCACTCCGCCCGCCGCGGCGCCTACAGGGAACACGGCCATTGGCCTGACGCCAGCACCACCCAGCAGGCTGCTGTCCCGCTTCACAGCCGGAGCCGGGGCAGCTGTGCAGGCGCAGCCACTAGGATGGGGAGCCATGCGGCTCCCGGGCGAGCGCGGGGCTGTGGCTGCCGGGCTGGGCGGGCGGCCCGCTGGGAGGCAGGGAGAACCTGCACCCAACCGTTCCCCACCCCCCCCCAGGGGAGGGACTGTTAGTCACGCTGCACAGGAGGCTCACACAGCGCCCAGGCTGGCCTGGCGATGCCAGCGGGCATCTCCCCCTTGTCCACGCGCCCCTTGCCTTGCAGGCCACAGCTCCTGGTCAGGCCTCTGAGCAGGTCTCCCAGAGTGGGGCCGTGGCCAGAGCCCAGCCCTGCCCGCCGCCTCTGGCCTGTCGGGCCCTCCAGGGCCCAGGGTCTGGGAGTCCCACCACCGTCCCGTCAGAGTGGCCTTGGCCCTCAGCTCTGCCGCAGCTTCCTCATCTCAGCAAAGTCGGAGCCGCCTCCACGGAGCGGTGGGCCAGCGGGCTTTCTCCTGTGACCAACGCAGGCGACGACGCCCTCCTGCCCTTCACGAAGGGGGACTTGCTGATCCTGACAAAGAGCCAGGGGCCGCTGTCGGCTGAGGACTGGGTCCCGGGCCAGAACGACAGGACGGGCAGGACGGGGCTGGTGCTCGCCGCCCACCTCTACACCATCCCTACGCTCACCAAGCCGTCGGCACAGCTGCTGGTAACCTGTCCAATGGGGCTGCCCCGCGGGGTCTGAGCTCAGGCCCGCCTCCCACCACCGCACAGCCGGGGCCGCCTGGCACCGGACCAGCCCTGGAGCCCGCCTGCCCTCGGGGGCAACGTGCGGCTGGCAGCACCTGCGCCATGCCCAGGACAGTGCTTGGCACTCACAGGGGCTCCGTGGGTGGGCACCCTCCCACCCCTCCACCATGGTGTGTCCTGGGAACAAGCCCCTCGCCGCCCAGCCCCCGCCCCAGCCGCAGCCTCATTGAAACCCTGACCCCAGGGGCCCGAGCCTCCCCGCCCTCAGAGCCACTGCCCGGTGCCTGCACTCGCAGGCTGAGCCCACAGGGACCACCCTGGGAGCACTGGGCATGTGGCCAGTGGGTGGCGTATGAAGTGCCCCTTGGAGCAGCAGGTTCCTGGAGCGCGAGCAATCGCGTGGGCTCGCCCTGGCCGCAGGCGCCCCAGGGAGTGGCCTCCTGGCGTGGCCTGGGAGTGAGGGCGGGCAGGGCAGGAGAGAGGCCCCAGGAGAGGCGCCTGGGGAGCTGGTGGCTGAGGAGCCCTCCTGAGAGGGAGGCGGAGGGAGGTGTCTGGTCCCGGCCACGGTCCCGGCCGCCCCAGGCACTGAGCCGCAGGCCAGGCGGAGCGGGAGGGTCTTGTGGGTGGGGCTCCTGGCGCCCACGCCTGTGCCCCCACAGAGCTTGCTGGCCATGTCACCAGAGAGGCGGAAGCTGGCAGCCCAGGCGAGGCCGCCTGCAGAAGCTCTGCCTGAGGAGCAGGCGCCCGAGAAGCTGCACACCCTGGAGGAGTTCTCCTACTCGTTTTTCAGGTGCCACCCCGCCCCGCCACCAGGGCTCCCTGAGGCCGCAGAGGCAGGGGGTGCCCTGGTCTCCCCAGGCAAGGAGGCGGCCCTCAGAGCCTCCTACCAGCACGTGGGGCGGAGTGCTGTGGGCATCCCCACGGGCACCCACTGGAGCGGGCTCCCTCTCTGGTGCAGGCAGGAGGCAGGTGGGGCGGGGAGGAGGGGAGGAGGGGAGGAGGGGAGGAGGGGAGGAGGGGAGGAGGGGAGGAGGGGAGGAGGGGAGGAGGCCTCTCACCGCTCTGTCCTGCCAGGGCCCCGGAGAAGGAGACGGTGGGCAGGGCCGTGGTGCACCGGGCCCGGGGCCACCTGTGGGCGCACAGCCCGGAGCCCCTGCGGCAGCCTCTGCTCCGGCGCGTCCAGGCCACCGCGGAGCTGCGGGACGCCGCGTGCCAGATCTTCATCGATATCCTTCCCCGGCGGCCGGCCGGCTCCCTGCGCCCCCGCGGCGTGGGCCCCCAGGGGCTGGGTCGCACAGGGCGGGGCGGCCTGCAGCCCCGGGGGGCGGGCTCCGGCAGGGTGCCCGCCAGCCAGCCTATTCTCCCTGACGGCCGCACGCATCCTCAGGTACATGGGCGACTACCCGTCCAGGCAGGCCTGGGCCTCCCCGGAGCTCACCGACCAGATCTTCGCGGGGGCCCTCCAGGAGGCCGCGCTGCAGGACGAGGTCTACTGTCAGATCCTGAAGCAGCTGACGCACAACACCAAGAGGTCCGCGGCCGGGCCACGCCGGGCCTCCATCCTCACCCGCTCCCAGAGGCTGTGCCCGCTGTTCAGAGGGGGTGGGGGCAGCTCACGGCGGCCACACACCCTGCCAGGCACTCCGAGCAGCCGCAGCTGGGCTGGCACCGGTCTGTCCTGCGGGCTTCCCGGGGTGGCCACAGCAAGGAGCCTCGGCCCTGCCGGGGGCCGCCCTGGGCCTCTAACCCACAAAGTGGGCACAGGAGCACCTCTGCAGCGCGGGTGTGAAGGCCTTCTTGGCAGCGGGCAGCGGGGCTGTGGGCGCCCGGCGGCTGGTCCCGGAGGGCTGAGGGGCTGTGGGCGCCCGGCGGCTGGTCCCGGAGGGCTGAGGGGCTGTGGGCGCCCGGCGGCTGGTCCCGGAGGGCTGAGGGGCTGTGGGCGCCCGGCGGCTGGTCCCGGAGGGCTGAGGGGCTGTGGGCGCCCGGCGGCTGAGGGCTCTGTGGCCGCAGGTACAGCGAGGAGCGGGGCTGGCAGCTGCTGTGGCTCTGCACCGGCCTCTTCCCGCCCGGCAAGGCGCTGCTGCCCCACGTGCACAAGTTCCTGGACACCAGGAGGGAGCGGCCCCTGGCCCCCGACTGCAGCCGCCGCGTCCAGCGGGCCCTGCGGTGAGCCGGCCAGCACCAGGCCCCGGAGCCCCGCGGTGCAGATGCGGGTGTCGTGGGAGGCAGGCCCCGGCCCAGCCGCTGGGGAGGGAGGGGAGGCCGCAGGAGGCTCCGGCCTGCCCACGAGCTCCCGCCCCACAGCTGCCTGTCCAGGGCGTGGAGGGCGCTGCCTAGCGGCCTCGGGTGACCCGACACCCAAGCCGCCCCGTTCCGCCCGGTCAGAGCAGCCCGCCGCTCCCACCCAGCCGTGGACAGCGCAGGTCCCCGCTCTGTCTCGGAGCGGTCCCCCTGGGAGGTCAGGGAGGGGCTGGCCGGCGGAGGGGAGACGGTGCCCTCAGAGCGCCTGGGCAGGGTCGCTGGGCACTTCCCGCCGTGCTGGCAGGGAGGTGAGTGGCAGCTGACCGGGGCAGGGCAGGAGGACGGGTGCAGCGTGCCCTCCCGTTCTAGGACAGGCCCCCGGAAGCAGCCGCCCCACCAGGTGGAGGTGGAGGCGGCCGAGCAGAACGTCTCCCGCATCTGCCACAAGGTCTTCCTCCCCAACCACACCAGCCAGGTGAGCCCGCCCCAGCCACCCCGGCCAGGTGAGCCCCACAAAACCACCCCGGCCAGCTGAGCCCCACAAAACCACCCCGGCCAGGTGAGCCCCACAAAACCACCCGGCCAGGTGAGCCCCACAAAACCACCCCGGCCAGCTGAGCCCCACAAAACCACCCCGGCCAGGTGAGCCCCACAAAACCACCCCGGCCAGGTGAGCCCGCCCCAACCACCCCGGCCAGGTGAGCCCCGCCCAGAGCAAGGCCTTGCTCACCCGAGGAGTGGGGACCCCCAGAAGCTGTCCACCCCACGGCACTGGCGCCCTGCACCCGTGAACAGTGCTGCACCCTGGTGCTCTGGGCCAATGCCAGGAGGGGCTGCTAGTGAGTGTGACCGGCCTCCCAGAGGGCGGGCGGGAGGCAGAGGGCAGCGAGGCCCAGGGGCCGGGCTCGCAGCCCTGACACTGCAGGGGCCCCTGGAAAGGCCCCCGTCTGGCTGCTGGGCTCTCCAGGCAAGTCCAAAGGTGCCCGCCTGAGGCCCGACAGCAAAGTGCAGCTCCGCCACCTCCGCCTGCCCGCTCTCTGGAAGGAAGCCTTGCCCTTCTCAGCCTAGGGCACGTCCAGCCCCTCTTAGGGAGGGGCCGCGGGCCGGGCCCTGGGAGCCGGGCCTGTGCTGAGAGGCCACCTCTGCCCCAGATGCTGGAGGTGGGCGCCCACACCCGGGTGCGGGATGTGTGTGCGGGCGTGGCCACCAGGCTGCAGCTGGCCTCCTGGGAAGGCTGCAGTCTCTTCATCAAGATTGCAGACAAGGTACTGCTGGCAGCTGCCTCGGGGGCGGGGGGCGGGGGGGATGTGGGCAGGGGAGGCAGCCCCACTGTGCTGGTCCGTCCCCTCCCCCTCCCCGTGCATCTGAAGGGCTATGAGGGCAACGGGGGTGAGCTCACAGAGCCCACCATGGCCGTGCCCCCAGGAGACCCCCCCAGGAAGCCCCTTCCCCGAACAGTGCACCCCTTGCCTCCCCCCTCCGCCCAGGTCATCAGCCAGAAGGAGGGAGACTTCTTCTTCGACTCCCTGCGGCAGGTGTCTGACTGGGTGAAGAAAAGCAAGCCCCAGAAGGAAGGTGGGTCTGCGGGGGCGGCTCCTCTGGGAGGAAGGGCAGGAGGCCTGCCGCCACGCCCGTGGGCCAGGTCGGAAGGCCCCCCGCACCCCGGCATGGCCATGCCCGTCCATGTGTCCCCCTTACGTCCCTCACGGCATGGGGCTGGCCAGGCCGAGCCGGGGAGGCCCAGGAACCTTTCAAGCAGAGGAGGCGGCAGGAGCAAACCCCCAGCCACACGTGGTGGGGTGTCCAGGAGAGCGAGCTGGGCAGGGGCGGGGCGGCAGTGGGGCCCGGCCGCGGGAGGGGTGGGCATGGCCACAGAGCGGGCGCCAGGCCAGGCTGGTGCTCACTGCCGCCCCGCCCAGGGGCCCCGCCGACGCTCCCCTACCAGGTGTACTTCATGCGCAAAACTGTGGCTCAGTGTGAACCCCGGGAAGGACGTGAACGCAGACACCGTGCTCCACTACCACCAAGGTGCCGGAGGCTCCGGGGGCACCCGCACTCCCCCACACCCACCCTGAAGGGAGGAAGGCCCTTGAGGGCCCCGTGCTGGCCAGCGCCTGTGCCAGCACCCACAGCTCCGCGGGGGCACGCAGCCTAAGGGCACTGGCCTTGTCCTGAAGGGCCGGCTGTGCAGGGGCCACTGTGTCCACAGCAGGACGGCAGGTCTCTGTCCGCCCCGTCGGGCTCGCTGCCCCTGCAGGAACCCTAGCCCCAGGACCTCAGCTTCCTGCTGCTCTGTCCTGTGGGGGGCTGACCCCTGCCACCTGCCGCAGGAGGGGGCGCAGCCTGAGGCCCCGCGTGTCCCTGGCCCAGGAGCTGCCCAAGTACCTGCGTGGGTTCCACAAGTGTTCGCAGGGAGGACGCGGTCCAGCTGGCAGGCCTCATCTGCAAGGCCCAGTTCGGCAGTGACCAGTCCCAGCTGGCGAGCATCCCCAAGGTCCTGGGGAGCTGGTGCCCGAGAACCTCACGCGCCTGATGTCCCCGGAGGAATGGAGAAAGGTCCTTGCGGTTGCTGGCCCGGGCGGGGGTACCCACCCCTCGGGTGGAGGGTGGGCTGGGTCTGAGTGCACCCCGCCTCCCCATGCCACACTCCCCAGGAGCTAAGCGCCCCCCCCGGCCCCCCGGCCTCAGGCCCTCAGGTGCCCACGGGGAGGCCGGACGGCAGGGCCCGCCTTCACCGGCCTCCTCTCCCACAGAGCATCCTTCTGGCCTACGACAGGCACAGGGACAAGACGGCGGAGGAGGCCAAGGTGGCCTTCCTGAGGTGGATCTGCCGGTGGCCCACCTTCGGGTCCGCCTTCTTCGAGGTGAAGGTAGGCCTCGCCCGGGCCCACCTGCGCTCGCCCACCAAGTCCCCCCCCCCCCCCCCCGCTCTAGCACACAACTTGGGGCAAAGCTGATCACCAGTTGGAGGGGACGGGTGCCTCGGGAGGTGGCCATGCCCGCCCCTCGCTGGGCTGTGACCACCGTGCTCCTCCCCAGCAAACCTCGGAGCCCTCCTACCCGGACATCGTCCTCATCGCCATCAACCGGCACGGGGTTCTGCTCATCCACCCCAAGACCAGGTAGCAGAGGGCCCCGCGGGACCGGGAGGTGCCAGGGTCCCGAGACCCCACACAAGTGGGCTGTGGCCACCGGCCCTCCTCCCGCCCCTGCACCAGGGGCTCTGCACCTGGAGGACCCAGGCCTCAGCTGGCCCTCAACACCCACTCTGCCCCAGGAGCTGCTCGCCACCTACCCGTTCACCAAGATCGCCAGCTGGAGCAGCGGCAGCACCTACTTCCACATGGTGCTGGGGAGCCTGGGCCGGGGCGGCCGCCTGCTGTGTGAGACCTCCCTGGTGAGCCCGGGCCTGGGCCTCCTGCGACCCTGTCCCTCCTCCCAGCTCAAACACAGACCCAGAGGCACCGGACAGGGTCCCCCTCCCCAACTCCTCGCTGCCACCAGGGGTTACTCACTATGGCTTGTGGGCACGGCCAGGAGCGAGGCCTGGAAGCGGGCGAGGGGCAGTGACCGGAGCTGGGGCGGGCCTGGCGGGCCGTGCTCTGGGCCTGTCCATTCTCACCGCCTTGCTCAGGGCACCCGAGGCAGAAGCTGAGCACGGCCCGGCCTGGTCAACCCCCCTGGGCCCACAGCCTCTGCCCCTTCCTCTGCCAGGGCTACAAGATGGACGACCTGCTGACCTCCTACGTGCAGCAGCTCCTGAGCGCCGTGGCCAAGCAGCGAGGCCCGGCCTCGGCCCCAGCCAGGCCCTAGCCCGGGGCCCTGCCCACGCCACCACCCTGCCCAGCCTGGTCCTGTCATGCCGCCCTCTCCCCAGAGCACACGCACTCCACAGCCTCGGCGGGCACTCCAGGCCGGACCCTCCCCGGGGCTGACCATGGGCCGAAGGAGAGAGCCCGGGACGGGCAGGGGTGTCAGGCCTCGAGGCTGGTGGATGGGTGGAAGGCTGAGACAGCCCCCAGGAATGTTCAATAAACCTTCCAGAGCAGTGGGTGTGTCCGTGAGAGGAGAGGAGGGGCCAGTGGGCAGGGGTCTGGGGCACTGGCCACGAAGGGCCTCTTCCAGAAAAAGCCACAAGCACTGTGACAACTCATCCTCAGAGAACTGCTTTGCTGGTTTCGACTCCCTCCCCGCTCCCTCCCTCCATCCCTCCCTTCTGCTTCCAGGAGAGCCCTCTCCCCACACCCCCTCCTTCCCCTGCTGGGATGAAGGGCCACTGGGGGCTGCCGAGAGGCCAGGGAGAGGGAGCGGCTGCCGGCTGAGACCA